>NC_057405.1:20897915-21197915 GCF_019320065.1 Cervus canadensis
GAGATCAGTCCTGGGTGTTCATTGGAAGGACTGATGCTGAGGCTGAAACTCCAATCCTTTGGCCACCTCATGCGAAGTGTTGACTCAGAAAAGACCTTGATGCTGGGAAAGATTGAAGGCAGGAGAAGGGGACGACAGAGGATGGGATGGTTGGATGGCATCACTGACTCGATGGGCATGAGTTTGAGCAAGCTCCGGGAGCTGGTGATGGACAGGGAAGCCTGGTGTGCTGCGTTTCATGCAAAGAGTCGGACACAACTGCGTGACTGAACTGAACTGAACTGAGTACCTGTAAATCGTATAGAATTATACATTTTGTACATATTGTATAGCTGCACTTCAATAAAATATTTGTACTAAAAAAAGAAATTCTTTCTTGAGGGATGCTTATTTTAACAATTAGTTTATACTCAAGTCTTGATCTGATGACATTCTCTTTTCTTTCTTTTTTTTGACGTACCTTCTCTGTTCTGTTGCATATTTATTTAGAGTTTAACTCTCAGAGAGGCAGAAACCTTACTTCTTTCTTTCCAAGTTTTTCACACTTTGTTGCTGGGGCGAAGCATCGCCTACAGAGCAGCTCGAGCAGAACTGTGCTCTGTCCATGTTTGCAAGTTGGCAAATAGATAATTGTGTTTCTGGCTTATAATCAGAGAGAATGGATTGAAAATGTAGCTTTGGGCCAAGTCAGGAGGATTCTGAGGACCAGTATGAGTAGGAACTTCAGTCTGTATTTGGTAGAAAGGCATTGCTGGTTTTAGAAAGCAAGTGACATAATGAGATATGAATTTTTAGAAGGTACAAATTTCAGGACAAAAATTCAGATGTACAAGACATAAATTTTCTTTTTCTAAAGCTAATCCTCATTTCTGTTTCATGCCTCCATCCTTCCAGTCTGTAAAACTAATCCCAGTTTGTTTAGGATTGTTGACTGTTTTTTCCTGGATTTCCTTGCCAAACATCTAGATTTAGTAATTTGGGCTTTTCTGGTTTCCTCTGATTTTAAATAAGGTCTTCCAGACTAGCAGGAAAATACATCTCCTCAGATAGGTTTGTGAACAGAAGGGACACAGGCCATATTCCTGAAGAAAGTCCAACGCAATAACCAGAGCCCAGGGTTCTTCTGACCCCGGCAGGTCCAAAGGCTGAGCCGTGGAAATTCTGCATAGCCTGGACAGGAGCGGGCAGATGGTCCAAGGCAGTCTCCCGAGTTCTTGGGTGACAGTGAAGGGGTTGGAGTGGCTAGTGCTGACAGGTTCAAGTTTGAAGCCAACCTCAGTGAGGTCCTCACAGCTGCAGAGTTTTTGCTCTGTGCCCAAGAAGGGTCAGAGAAATAACTGGTAGGATGTTGGATTGGAGTCACCTTGCAGTCCAGAGTGCGGGACGATGCATGATCCACTCACATTAAAGATTACTTTCATCCCTGGAGCAGGGATACAGAATCAAGGCTCATGTTACAAGTCAATTCTTAGAAAATTCAGGAAGCTTGACACTGTCTGTACCTCACTATGTGGCCTGAAACTCTGACTTGCTGCACACTTTAGAATCCAATAGACTACAACCGAGTGACCATCAAGGAAAGGTGTTTAATCAGTGGAATGTTATAGCATGCCACCAGCTAGGAGAGAACAGGGCAACAGTCAAGTTCAGTTTCACACGTTAAAATGCAGTCTCAGACTAAGACGACTGTAGTTATGAGAGTAATTAAATGTGGAAGTAAAAGCAGAATTCTAGCATGGGTGAACAAAATCTATGGAGATGCGACAAATGAAGTTAAATGACTATTTAATGTTGGGGCATACTAATTACCCAAATTTTCACCATCTGAGTACCCAAGTTATGGTGATGATAATGGAGAACCATGGGTTGCTTAAAGGAAAATGTTCCTCAATAAAGTCATGTTCTATAAAACTGGTCCACATTGAAACAACCTGCCCACTTCACAATAGCATTTATCTGCACCAGTACAGTCAGATCCTTTTAATAAGTCAGTCTCTCATTGGTTATGACATATTAAATATCTAACTTAAAATTTAATTTTGATGCAAATCAATTGCAAACTGAAATTTCAAATTTTGCAAAATCTGATTTCATGACATTTTTGTGAGTACAGTTGCAGAATTGCTCATATCATACCAGAATTATTGACAGAATGTCTTTTGCTCTATCTTAATTTTCTGTTAGAAAAATCAGTATCTAATTCAATCTACAGTGGTTATAAGAACTGATACATAGTTGAATTATAAATTAAATTTATTAAAAAAGCATGTCACTAATTATTTTACTATAAGATAACATCTCAACTTGATGTTTTTATTTTGTGATATTTAGCATGAAAATTTGATATGTTTCAAAGGAATTCAGTTTCAGTGGCTTTTTCTAATATTGTAATGTATACCTGCTGTAGTGAATAAACTTCCATCTAAGTTTATACAGGAAAAAATATAGTTCCTTTGTAGACATTCTGTCCAGGGTATAAATATACCTTAAAAGAAAGGAAATACTATTGTGGGAGAAACAAGATCAGCTGGATGGACTGGCAAAAACTGTTCACTTACCATAAACCCTCATTATACAATTTTACAACTGACTCCTAGAAATGCAGACTCTTTTTGAGATGTCACCCACATTTAGCAACTATCTAGGTTTCTTAGGGGCTTCCCTGGTAACTCAGCTGGTAAAGAATCTGCCTGCAATGCAGAAGACGCCAGTTCAATTCCTGGGTTGGGAAGATCCCCTGGAGAAGGGATAGGTTACCCACTCCAGTATTCTTGGGCTCCCCTTGTGGCTCAGATGGTAAGGAATCCACCTGCAATGCAGGAGACCTGGGTTTGATCCCTGGGCTGGGAAGATCCCGTGGAGAAGAGAAAGGCTACCCACTCCAGTATTCTGGCCTGAAGAATTCCATGGACTGCATAGGCTATGGGATCGCAGAGTCAAACTGGACTGAGTGACTTTCTCTTTCAGGTTCCTTGGCATGTACAATGTGCTCAATGTGATGTCTACTATAGTTTACCTACCCTTATTTTCTTTGCCTGTTTCTCTTATTTACTTTAAATTTATGTTGTACAATGCTGTAAGCTATCTCAAAACATATGTGCTATAAATTAAAAAAAAAAATCAAATACAATAGGTATTAAGGACCTTACCAGTTGTATCTGCTACAGATGATAGTTTTGAACTTAAATATAAAGATTTGGGGAAAATACAATGAAGGATAATATTTTAGAACTATTGGTTTCCAATTTAAAGCTCTGGGAGATTCAACCTTGTCTAATGCAGTGTGGCTCATGAACTTTTTCCTGGCAGTTATGGCCTGGTTAGATGACAGTTTACAGCCTGACCTTGGGCTATATTATTCTCATGGCTTCTATTCTGTCTTAGCAGCCTTGGGGTCCCTGACTGACTGCAGAAAAATTTAGAATTGGTTAGAAGGCTCTCTGGTGCACTTCTGAAACCTGCTAATTCTACCAGAAAGTCAGCTCAAGAAGACCATTCAGACTTCAGGGAACACGGCAATTTCTAAGTACCATTGATGAGCAAAAATTGACCCAAAGGAGAAGCTTTGGATGGATTTTCTTTACCTTGCTCTTAAGGGGCCCAGAACATTTTTACTAGTATTTTAGACTGAATTGCTTTGAGACACTCAAAAGTAATTTTCCAAATTTTTATAACAAGGCCAAGTATATGATTTCTTTCCCTTGAACCATTTTCAGGCCAAGTGTATGTGAAAAATAGGGCATTTGGCTGAAAATCTTGATCTGTATGCTCCATATAATGTGGATTCTTAACTGCATACTTTTAGCTTTCATAGGAAGTGCTTTTTCTTTAAGCCACGTAACTGGTATTTTACCACTTTCAAAATCCCTCGAGGGCCTTGCTTTTCGTTAGCATCACTCTCAAATTTCTCAGCCTTTCTTCAAGAGCGGGCTTCCCTCCTGGCTCAGACGGTAAAGAATCCTCCTGTAGTACAAGAGACCCAGGTTTGATCCCTGGATCAGGGAGATCCCCTGGAGAAGGAAGTGGCAACCCACTCCAGTATTCTTACCTGGAGAATCCCATGGACAGAGGAGCCTGGTGGGCTACAGTCCATGGGGTCACCAAGTCAGGCATGACTGAGCGACCAACACTTTCACTGCTTTTCTTCAAGAGTAGGACTCTCAGTACCTTCCCTGGTGATTCAGTGGTTAAGAATCCACTTGCCAGTGCAGGGTACCTAGGTTCGATCCCCGTGCAGGAAGGCTCCACGCGCTGCGGGGCAGATTAGCCATGAGCCACAACTACTGAGGCCAACCTCTGGAGTTCCCGAGCCGCAACTGTTGAAGCCCGTGAGCCTCGAGCCTGTGCTCTGCACCGAGAGAAGCCTCCACAAGGGGAAGGCCACACACCGCAACTACAAAGTGACCCCACTCCCTGCAACTGGAGAAGGCCCGCATTCAGCAGTGAAGACCCAGCACATCCAGGAAGAAAGAAAAAGTCGGCCCATCAGTTCCTTCCCACTCCCCACTGCAGCATTTACTTACTTTCTCATCCACAGATATTCTAAGTCTTATAGCAGCAAAGGGATTAAAGGGGTGATACAAAGGTTTATAAGCCAAACTTTTGCTCAGAAAAGAAAGCATGAAGTCTATAAAGGTGCTGACCCATGTAAACAATCCACTGCAATAGATAGCAAATGGTGTTCCCTGCCATAAATCTGCACAGGTAGACTGGACGGTAGTCAAGAGAAAGGGAAGAAAGTTGGAAAGGTATCACGGTACCACTTTCTGGAAGACATGGCCTTGGCATTAAGAGCTTGAGAAGTGAGTAGGGAGTGGGTTTTAGATATGGAATTAGAGCCTGCCAGCTGCAAGTGGCTCAGGTTTGCTTGACGGTAGACGAAGTCCAGGTGGAAAGCTCTAGTAAGGCAGAGTCTTAGAAGACAATTGAAAACCTTTTTGATGAATGCTAATTGAAATATAATATGAGCCACCATCACCCACTCAGTGGACCTGAATCTGAGCAAACTCTGGGAAATAGTGAAGGAGAGGGAAGCCTGGTGCCCTGCAGTCCATGAGGTTGCAAAGAGTCCAACACAACTGAGCAATTGAACAACATGAGCCCCCTATGTAACTTACCATTTTCTAGTAACAACATTCAAAAGTAAAATTAATTTTAATTATAACTTTCATTTAACCCAATAGATCTAAAATTATAACCATTAGCACACAATCAATGTAAAATTTATTGAGGAGATATTTAGTTACATTGTTTTTTTCATCCTAAGTCTTTGAAAGCCAATGTGTAGCTTACACTCAAAACCCCTATCAATTCTTGCAATCACATGTGGCTAGTGGCTCTCATATTAAACAACGTAGTTCTTGAGAGTATTTTAATTGATGAAGACAAGAAATAAATGAATTGAATAAAAATAGGAGATAACACAAATTTTTGCTCATCATGTATATGTTGTATGATATGTTGAGAAATATGTGCAGCTCCCAAAATGACCTGCTCACCGTCTTCTCCTGCTCTGAATAACTGTTCTCATTGTTCAGCTGCCAGCCACAGTCCATTTGCTTAGATGTTGGTCCTTTAATGGACCAGAACCTGGTGGTCCGGAGTCTACGATGAGAGAGTGAAAGAAGGAAAGAGGCTAATATTCCCTGGGTTACGCAGCCGGCTTTCCGCTCCAGGGAATCAACCAGAAATAGAAAGAGAAAGAGAGAGAGAGAGAGAGAAAAACAGACAGAAAGAAAGACATGGGGACCAAAGCTCTGATGGAGCAAAGGTGTTTTAATCAACAGGGCATGGGCATATATACTGTCTTACAAGGTAGTTATTCTCAGCAAAGATAAAGATTAAAATTCCAGACTTACAAAACACAAGGCGATCCCTATTAACAAGAGAAGAGGGTACTTATCACCATAATGAGAAACTAACAAAGGAAATGCCTGGATTCCTCAGCCCAGGGAAAGGCCTGCCTCTCCTCTTAATTCCTGAATATTCAGGAACTAATAAGGGCCAGAGGATTCCTGGAAATTCCCCCTATTTTTTATTATATTTGTAAAAAAGGTCCTGACCAAATGAGTTTGGTTATTATGAACCAACCTTATAGAAAGGCGACAATAAACAACAAATACAATTATCAAGACAATCACCAAAGTTACAGTTCCAGACCCCATGCTGTGGGTAATACTTTGAAACCATCCTCGCGGGTCTAGCCCGGATAATTTGTTCAGCTAAAGTTTCCAAATTAGTGGAAGAGGGCAGATGTTTAGAAAAAAATTTAAAGATTTTCTTTTGCAGTAATTGTACATTCAGAGAGGCATTATCATGTAAATGAAATTTGATTTGTTCCCAGTTGTAGGTACTATGATTGAAATGAACAGAAGTAACACAAAATTGGCAATTAATACAAGTTATAGAATGTAAAATCTTATTAAATTGTAAATTTCTTATGGCTATAACAAAAGGAAGTGGGACACAGGCCTGTATAAAATATGACGGATTATAGTGAAAGAAATAGTTACTATGACCACAACTGGTCCCTGTGAAATGTCTGGTCTAAGTCCCAAGTTCTTTGGTGCTGGCAGCAAGTTTCCCAATGTCCCATTGTTTAGGCCCAATTTATTTATCCAGGACGATTTGAGGAGGAGGAGGGGATGCCGTTCCACCATCAAGCCAGCCAAGAAGTCCTTTGTCATGGTAATGTGTCAAAGTAGTGTTAGTAACAGTTTACATAATGTTTTTTGTTCTTTCTCTAACTCTTTCCCTAAAGTTTCAGTAGTAAACATGGTTCACAGACAGAAAAAGAGCAGCAATGTCCAAAAGTCTTCTTTTGGAGGCAGGAGGAAAGCCCAAGTTTGTCAGCGACATTTATGCATAATTTTCCTGGGCCCAGGCAATGGAAGGAATTCATAGCCTAAAGACATGTTCATTAGTTTTCCCTCTTCCCCAGGGTGTGAGGCTTCCTGGGAGGGGCCATATGGGTGGAGTCATTGGTTGATACGATCTGTCTTTTCTCCATCCATTTTATGACCTGTAATAAAGGGGGGTTGGGTAAGTAAGCCCAGTTAAGTCTAATTTGTTAATCTGGCTCAAGCGGGGGTTGCACAGGTCAGCATAGCGATAGGAAGGTTTTCAGGACTCTGAGGCATTTCCTGTTGAGAAGTCAGATTTTTAACTTTATTAGTGAGGGTTTTTATCTGACTCCAAGAGGCGAGGTCATAGGGTTCATGCCTCCAAGGGCGGTGCTTTCTGGAGATCTTTTAGAGCCGCGCGATGGCCTGTATTGGAATTTCTTCCTCCCGGGGTTCTTGTTGTTTCATCTCCGTTTTGAATGTCGGGGGCCCCCTTGGGTCGAATTTTCCAAGGAAAAAGTTTATTGGATACATCTGGGGAAATACAAGCATATCCCTTTCCCTGAAAGATTAGTTTCCCAGATTTCCATTGTTTATTGAACCCATCTTGATACCAAATGGGCAGAGGAAGAGAAGTGTCCTTTAATTCCTCGAAATGTCTTTCTGCTCTTGTCAAGATATCTCCTTGTGGCAAGTTTAAAAAATTTAAAACAAATAAAGCTGCATTAACAATAGTTGTATGTTTAGAAAATATCTTATGTTGGAATCTAGTAAAGTCTGCTTTAAATAAGGAAGACAGTAGTTGTACCTGTGTATTCCCCCTTCTTAATTTCTTTTCATTTGTAACTTTAGTGTGTGATGTGTTTGTTAGACTATGTCTTGTGTCTGTGTATTATAAGGAATACCTATAATATGTTTAATAGAAAAAGATTGTAAAAATTGTTTAAAGTACCTAGAAATATAGGCAGGACCATTGTCTGTTTTAACAGAACTAGGAGTTTATGGTGTAGGTTTTTGTATTTTTTAATAGAAAAACTGAATTATATAGAGTCAGAGACTTTATTAATGGGGTAAGGTTGTAGGCAAATAACTTGAATAAGAGCATATAATTCATGTTGTTGAGCAGAATGGAATTTAGTGTAAAAGACTTTGTATTTTTTAAGAGACCAGAATGAAGCTTTGGTGTTTTTAGTCCCAGCTATATAAAAGAAATGCAAGAAATAATAAATTCAGTGTTTTTGAAGAAATTCCACAGCTTACCAGAAGGATAATGGAATTTCTCTAAAATATTTTAGAAAAGCTAATTGGAAATTGGTAGAAGTTTGTAATGTGTTCTCAAATTGAATAAAGTTATATTAAAGTATAAAGGAAATAGAGAAAGCTTCTGACATAGGCATCAGAAGGGGGCAAAAAGAGTGGCTCCCTGCTAGTCTTTAGCCAGGTGTCATATAACTACTACTTGGAGAGGGAAATGACAATCCACTCCAGTGTTCTTGCCTGGAAAATCCCATGGACTGAGAAGCCTGGTAGGCTACAGTCCATGGGGTCAGAGAGTTGGACACGACTGAGCGACTTCACTTTCACGTTCACTTTCAGATAACTACTAGCAGTCTGCTAATTAGACAAAGGAAATGTCTCAACACTGAAGACAAAAGCACCAGGCCCCTCACCCACAACATGCATTCTGAGATAACCTTGGCACCAGGTGAGTTGTCTCAGGCCACAAAATGATTGACATGAATCTTGAAGAAAGGCAGGTTTCCAAGCAAATACAGTTTTCGTTAACATAGCTTAAGAGAACATTTGCATGAGTAAAACAAACCGATTTGTCAAGTTGCTTCTGAGTCTTAGGCAGAACTGACTTAAAAAAAGAGTCTAGGGTAAATAAATAGTTTATTAATTTACTCTAAGACAAACATTTCCAGAAGAAAAATGCATTGGTTAGCTCAAGGTTTGAGAAAAGTTAAGTTCAGGGGGAACCAGGTGTCGTTATGGCAACACAGAATTTTAAGAGAAACCTCTTTTTAAATTTGTATAGAGAAGGGAAAAAAAAGAAAGAAATATCACTAGTTTGTTTCCTCCTGCCCCTTAAGACGGATAAAAATACCTGACACTTGCAGCCTGTTTTCTCCATTTGGAGACCCCTGGGCTTCCTGCCTGTTACGTCAAACTAGACTGGTGAAGTAAAAGACGGGAGGTTTGTGGGGGCAGGGGCCCACAAAGTCCAGTAGGTGTTCTAGAGGGGACTGCTTGACGGTAAAGGAGAAAGTCATTTAGGGCTGGAATATCGACAGCAGCACTGCCAGATATTGAGGGTTTGAAGGAAAAGATGGAATTTGCCCCTGGTTTTTGTTGAAGGGGACCTGGGGGGTCTCCTGCTTGGAGTTTCCTGGAACAGGTTTCCCTTCAATATCAAATTTAGATTTACACTCTTTGGCCCAATGTATTCCTCTACGGCTACAGGGGCAGATTTTGGAGGTGTTTTGTTAACTTTCTTAGGGTAGTCCCTTTTTAAATGTTTCTTATCTACACATATAAAGCATCCTTCATTTCCCTTTTTAAAGCAAGCAGCCATTGTCTCAACTAGCATTTGCATTTTTTGAGTTTCTGATCCTAGATTGCGACAAGCCTTCAAATAATCAAAAATAGTCCCTGTATCACGAATTGGGGCTATAGCCTTTTGACATACTTGATTTGCATTTTCATGAGCAAGTAATTTTTCTAGTTGCCTTTACCTTCTTCTCCAATTACTGTACGGGAAATAGCAGTTTTCTAATCTACCTAGGAAATCAGCATATGTTTCATTCAGTTCAGTTCAGTCACTCAGTCGTGTCCGTGTCCAACTCTTTGCGACCCCATGAATCACAGCACGCCAGGCCTCCCTGTCCATCACAAACTCCCAGAGTTTGCTCAAACTCATGCCCATCGAGTTGGTGATGCAATCCAGCCATCTCATCCTCTGTCGTCCCCTTCTCCTCCTGCTCCCAATCCCTCCCAGCATCAGGGTCTTTTCCAACGAGTCAACTCTTCACATGAGGTGGCCAAAGTACTGGAGTTTCAGCTTCAGCATCAGTCCTTCCAATGAACACCCAGGACTGATCTCCTTTAGGATGGACTGGTTGGATCTCCTTGCAGTCCAAGGGACTCTCAAGAGTCTTCTCTTCAAAAGCATCAATTTTTCTGTGCTCAGGTTTCTTCACAGTCCAAATCTCACATCCATACCTGTCCACTGTAAAAACCATAGCCTTGACCAGATGGACCTTTGTTGGCAAAGTAATGTCTCTGCTTTTTAATATGCTATCTAGGTTGGTCATAACTTTCCTTCCAAGGAGTACGTGTCTTTTAATTTCATGGCTGCAGTCACCATCTGCAGTGATTTTGGAGCTCAAAAAAATACAGTCTGACACTGTTTCCACTTTCTCCCCATCTATTTCCCATGAGGTGATGGGACCAGATGCCATGATCTTAGTTTTCTGAATGTTAAGCTTTAAGCCAACTTTTTCACTCTCCTCTTTCACTTTCATCAAGAGACTTTTTAGTTCCTCTTCACTTTCTGCCATAAGGGTGGTGTCATCTGCATATCTGAGGTTATTGATATTTCTCCCGGCAATCTTGATTCCAGCTGGTGCTTCTTCCAGCCCAGCGTTTCTCATTATGTACTCTGCATATAAGTTAAATAAGCAGGGTGACAATATACAGCCTTGACATACTCCTTTTCCTATTTGGAACCAGTCTGTTGTTCCATGTCCAGTTCTAACTTTTGCTTCCTGACCTGCATGCAGGTTTCTCAAGAGGCAGGTCAGGTGGTCTGGTATTCCCATCTCCTTCAGAATTTTCCACAGTCTATTGTGATCCACACAGTCGAAGGCTTTGGCGTAGTCAATGAAGCAGAAATAGATGTTTTTCTGGAACTCTCTTGCTTTTTCAATGATCCAGTGGATATTGGCAATTTGATCTCTGGTTCCTCTGCCTTTTCTAAATCCAGCTTGAACATCTGGAAGTTCACGGTTCACGTATTGCTGAAGCCTGGGTTGGAGAATTTTGAGCATTACCTTACTAGCATGTGAGATGAGGGCAATTGTGCGGTAGTTTGAGCATTCTTTGGCATTGCCTTTCTTTGGGATTGGAATGAAAACTGACCTTTTCCAGTCCTGTGGCCACTGCTGAGTTTTCCAAATTTGCTGGCATATTGAGTACAGCACTTTCACAGCATCATCTTTCAGGATTTGAAATAGCTCAACTGGAATTCCATCACCTCCACTAGCTTTGTTTGTAGTGATGCTTTCTAAGGCCGACTTGACTTCACATTCCAGGATGTCTGGCTCTAGGTGAGTGATCACACTATTGTGATTATCTGGGTCGTGAAGATCTTTTTTGTACAGTTCTTCTGTGTATTCTTGCCACCTCTTCTTAATATCTTCTGCTTCTGTTAGGTCCATACCATTTCTGTCCTTTATTGAGCCCATCCTTGCATGAAATATTCCTTTGGTATCTCTAATTTTCTTGGAGAGATCTCTAGTCTTTCCCATTCTGTTGTTTTCCTCTATTTCTTTGCATTGATCAATGAGGAAGGCTTTCTTATCTCTCCTGGCTATTCTTTGGAACTGTGCATTCAAATGGGAATATCTTTCCTTTTCTCCTTTGCTTTTTGCTTCTCTTCATTTCACAGCTATTTGTAAGGCCTCCTCAGACAACCATTTTGCCTTTTTGCATTTCTTTTCCATTTCTTGATCCCTGTCTCTTGTACAATGTCATGAACCTCCGTCCATAGTTCATCAGGCCCTCTGTCTATCAGATCTAGTCCCTTAAATCTATTTCTCACTTCCACTGTATAGTCATAAGGGATTTGATTTAGGTCATACCTGAATGGTCTAGTGGTTTTCCCTACTCTCTTCAGTTTAAGTCTAAATTTGGCAATAAGGAGTTCATGATCTGCGCCACAGTCAGCTCCTGGTCTTGTTTTTGCTGACTGTATAGGGCTTCTCCATCTTTGGCTGCAAAGAATATAATCAATCTGATTTTGGTGTTGACCATCTGGTGATGTCCATGTGTAGAGTCTTCTGTTATGTTGTTGGAAGAGGGTATTTGCTATGACCAGTGCGTTCTCTTGGCAAAACTCAATTCGCCTTTGCCTTGCTTCATTCCGTACTTCAAGGCCAAATTTGCCTGTTATTCCAGGTGTTTCTTGACTTCCTATGTTTGCTTTCCAGTCCCCTATAATGAAAAGGACATCTTTTTTGGGTGTTAGTTCTAAAAGGTCTTGTAGTTCTTCATAGAACCATTCAACTTCAGCTTCTTCAGCATTACTGGTTGGGGCATAGGCTTGGATTATGTGATATTGAATGGTTTGCCTTGTAAATGAACAGAGATCATTCTGTCGTTTTTGAGACTGCATCCAAGTACTGCATTTCGGGCTCTTTTGTTGACTATGATGGCTACTCCATTTCTTCTAAGGGATTCCTGCCCACAGTAGTAGATATAATGGTCATCTGAGTTAAATTCACCCATTCCAGTCCATTTTAGTTCGCTGACTCCTTGAATGTCGACATTCACTCTTACCATCTCCTGTGTGACCACTTCCAATTTGCCTTGATTCATGGACCTAACATTCCAGGTTCCTATGCAATATTGCTCTTTACAGCATCAGACCTTGCATCTATCACCAGTCCCATCCACAACTGGGTATTGTTTTTGCTTTGGCTCCATCCCTTCATTCTTTCTGGAGTTATTTCTCCACTGATCTCCAGTAGCATATTGGGCACCTACCAACCTGGGGAGTTCCTCTTTCAGTATGCTATCATTTTGCCTTCTCATACTGTTCATGGGGTTCTCAAGGCAAGAACCTTGGTTTGCCATTCCCTTCTTCAATGGACCACATTCTGTCAGACCTCTCCACCATGACCTGACCATCTTGGGTGGCCCCACAAGGCATGGCTTAGTTTCATTGAGTTAGACAAGATTGTTGTCCTGTGATCAAGTTGACTAGTTTTCTGTGATTATGGTTGTAGTGTGTCCGCCCTCTGATGCCTTCTCACAACACCTACCGTCTTACTTGGGTTTCTGTTACCTCAGACGTGGGGTATCTCTTCACGGCTGCTCCAGCAAAGCGCAGCCTCTGCTCCTTACCTTGGACGAGGGGTATCTTCTCACGGCCGCCCCTCCTGACCTTGAACGTGGAGTAGCTCCTCTCACCCTCCTGCGCCGGGCTGCAGCCTCTCCTTGGAGGTGGTGTATGTTTCATTAGGTCCCTGAAATATTTTAATGTGGCTACCTGTAGGCTCCCCTTGAGGAGTAATTCGATCCCAAGCTTCAAGGGCCACTGTTTTTAATTGATCATGCAATAAAGGAGGGCATCCTATTTGAGCTTCTATGGTGTCAAATTGTCCAGTGCCAGTTAACATTTCAAAAGTAATTTGGTTTTGGGGAGCGCCAGCTCGAGCATTTTTGTTAGCATGATCTCTGTCTATATCTTGAAACCACATTGTCAATTGAAGATACTCTCCTGGTTCAAGGAGAGCATTTATTAAAATTCACCAATCATAGGGAATAAAGGTTCCAATAGAAGACGCCATAGCATTTAGAATCTCTCTAGTAAAAGGCAAATGTGGGCCATACAAAGTTATGGCCTTTTTCACTTGTTGCTTGTGAAAAAGGTTAATACCTTCATATTGAGGTGTTATTTGCCCTTGAGCATCAACATTTCTTCAAACTGGGAAGGCAGAGAAATCTTCAGCTTCAGAGACTTGCGATTGCAAAGCCAGCAATTCAGAGAGCCACTGTGGCAAAGTGGGTAGATTATTGTTATTCAGAAAGGTGTTGTTGGTTTTAATGTTAAAAGGTGTCTTAAGGGAGTCGTTGTCAGAATCATTAGGTTCTATGGAGGGAGAGACTTTGGGATGTGTGGCCTCCGGCAGGGGAGGAGCGCTTGGAGCAACCGGGGTAGGGTTAGTAGGAAAATTCTGAAATATCTTATGTTTTTCTAATTGGGCGTTTTGTAAGGCTTTATCGTCTAATTCATATGTAATAAGTGTTCTGCCTGTTGCCTGCCGAATATCAGGAGGGCCAGAATTACCTTGGAATCGCAGAATCACAGCTTCAATGAGAGCCCATAGGGGCCAGAAATCTATCAGAATATTTTTTCCCTGTCTGACAGCTCATTCAACATTCTCTTTGACCTGATGCCAAATTTCTAAGTCAAAACTACCTTCTTCAGGGAACCAAGGGTTACATTCAACCACTGCCTGAAGGCAAGCCTCTATTCCCTGGTGTGAAACTGAAAATCCCTGAACTTTAAATAAGTGATAAAGTAAAGTAGAAAAGTGAGGGGGCTTTCCAGCCAATTGACCCATGTCTTAGTACTTACTGGCCTCAATAGGCCCTGTGGGGTCCCTCTGTCCGAATCTTGCCATAGGTACCAGAGTCTCTGTTTCTGGGCGCCACTTGTTGGTCCTTTAATGGACCGGAATCTGGTGGCCCGGAGTCGATGATGAGCGAGTGAAAGAAGGAAAGAGGCTAATATTCCCTGGGTTATGCAGCCGGCTTTCACGCTTCAGGGAATCAGCCAGAAATAGAGAGATAGAGAGAGAGAAAGAGAAAGAAAGAAAGAAAGACACGGGGACCAAAGCTCTGATGGAGCAAAGGTGTTTTAATCAACATGGCGTGGGCATATATACTGTCTTACAAGATAGTTATTCTCAGCAAAGATAAAGATTAAAATTCCAGACTTACAAAACACAAGGCGATCCCTATTAATGAGAGAAGAGGGTACTTATCACCATAATGAGCAACTAACAAAGGAAATGCCTGGATTCCTGAGCCCTAGGAAAGGCGTGCCTCTCCTCTTAATTCCTGAGTATTCAGGAATTAATAAGGGCCAGAGGATTCCTGACACTTAGAGCCTTGGTAGTTCAACATCTGCTTCTGTACAAAGGTGCAGAAGACTAAGTCCCACGCTGATGCATTTAGTTGCTTCCCCTGGATATAGTTGTTGAGTTGTGACTGCTGAGGCTGGAGGAGGTATTTCCTGGGCTGGAGAGGAAGGGTGCTTCCTGTGTCTATTAAGAAAGCAGCCCGAGGTGTATGCCTAGCTCTCTCCCCCAACTCCTTTCTCTCAGTGTGAACAAAGGCATTTTAAGCAGCTATCTTGTAACAACTCAGGGAGCAAGCCTGGATAAAAAGTAGAGAGAGGCCTTGCTTGCATCAATAAGCCTGGTCTAACTCTGTATCCCATGGGAGAGATTGCAACCCTGGATCCGTTTTCTTCTTTGTGTTAGTTATGGACAAGTTTTTTGTTTTTTGTGTGTTTTTTTTCTTTTTCAGAAGGGAGTGAGTTTATTAAGAACAAAGTGCAGAGATAAAATGGGCCCTGCAAGTGCAGTGGGCCAACCTCCTGAAAGACCAGGGAAAGCTGACAGTTTTCATGGGTTAATAGCCAATTTTTATAGTGTCAAGGCAAAGAAAATTCCTGCTGGAAGTTTGGTGTTAAGTGACTGGTTGGGACACTATAGGATATTTACTGGAGTGGGCATCTTTACCTATTTGGGAGTCAGGAAGGTTGTTGGTGATGATCAGGGGGCTTTTGGCAAGGTCACAAAGGACAAGTTGAAGTTTGATTCTGGCACATGGCCACACAGAATTAACACTACATTTCCAGGCCCTCTTTGAAGAGAGATGTGACCATGTGACTCAATTTGGCCGGTGAGATGCAAGAAGTGTCCCCTATGTCTTCTTGGAGGTCTCGTACTACATGGCTTGAGGTATAGCCGCCTTTTGGACTGTGATGTGCCCTTGAGGTTGGAGGCTGTGTGCTGAGGATAGCAGAGCAGAAAGCGTGTAGCTTGGGGTCCTGATGAGATCATGGGACCTCCGTATCACTCTTAACCACCTTAACCACCTAAGCCTCCGTATCACTTTTAACCACATTCCTTTTACAGGAGAGGGGGTGCATGTCTATTTTCCTTTAACCACTGATATTTTGAGTCTTTTCCATTATAGAACAGCTCCACCTCTGTGTAGCCATGCCCTTCCTCTGGCAGGCAGCGGTGGTCTACACAAACGTGATCCACTCTGGGGGGAAGAAAGATAAGTTAAACAGGCTTGAGAGGGACTTAACAGCAGAGAAAGGCTGCTCTGTGCAGTCAGGGAGGTCTCCTTGGGGAGCAGTGGTTTGCAGGACAATGAGAGAGAAGACAGCGCAAGAGGCCCATGATGGAAACAGAAAGGACAGCAGTGGGCCTGGAATGCATGCAGGAGTTCCCAGGCAGGGCCAGACCAAACCTGGCCCTCCAGTTCAGGGAAGCTATTCAGATTCTTTCCTAAGGAAACTGGGAAGCCAGTAAGTAATTTTTTAAACAGGAGAATAAATGGTCTAGTTTTTTAATAAATTTTTATTTACTTATAACTTATACTTCGATGGATCACTTCGTGGATAAGATAGGAGTAAGAAAACTATGTGTAGGAGAAAGTGAAGAATAGCCACATCTTGGACCAAGATGGAAGAGGCAGAGATGAAGATGGACACATGTATCTTCTTCTTTTGAGTCTTACTTAATATTTTAATGTTTATTTATCTGTTTGGCTGTGCCAGGTCTTAACTGAGGCGAACGGGATCTTTGATCTTAGTTATGTCACAGGGATCCTCAGTTGCAGCATGTGAACTCATAGTGGCTGCCTGTGGGATCTAGTACCCTAACCAAGGATTGTACTGGGGCCCTCTGATTTGGGAGTATGGAGTCTTAGCCATTGGGTTACCAAGAAAAACCCTATTTACTTATTTTTATATATTTTTCTTATATTTTTTTATTGAAATATAGTCAATTTACAATATTGTGTTAGTTTCAGATAAAAAGGAGAGTGATCCAATTATGCATATATAACTATTCTTTTTAGATTTTTTCCCTTATAGGTTATTACAAGATATTGAGTTATAGTTCAAGATATTGTAGTTCCCTTATAAACTACAGGTTACTACAGGTACAGTTCCCTGTGCTATACAGTAGGTCCTTGTTGGTTATCATTTTATATATAGTTATTTGTCTATATGGGCTTCCCTGGTAGCTCAGCTGGTGAAGAGCCTGCCTGTAATGCAGGAGACCCTGGTTCAATTCCCAGGTGGGGAAGATTCCCTGGAGAAGGAATAGGCTACCCACTCCAGTATTCTTGGTTTTCCCTGGAGGCTCAGATGGTAAAGAATCCACCTGCAATGCGGGAGACCTGGGTTTGATACCTGGGTTGGGAAGATCCCCTGGAGGAGGTCATGGCAACCCACTCCAGTGTTCTTGCCTGGAGAAGCCCCGTGGACAGAGGAGCCTGGCGGGCTGCAGTCCATGGGGTCACACAGAGTCAGACACGACTGAGCGACTAGACACAGCACAGCACATACAGGGTCATACCATTTTTCCTTTATTTCTGTATATTATCAAATAAATATGCTTTTAATACTTAAATAGTTTACATGTAAATATGTTTTTAAAATGTTTCATAAAGGTATTTTTAAGGAAATGTACTTCACCAAATATTTTATTTTGACTTAGTAAATATTTTAGTTGCATGATTATGGCATAATTCTCTTATCACTTCCTAAAACTTAAATTATTTTCAATCTTTCACTGTAATAAATAATATTGAGGTACTGTCTTTCTGTATAAAACCTGAATATTTAAATTATTTTCAATCTTTCACTGTAATAAATAATATTGGGGTACTATCTTTCTGTATAAACCTCTGTCTTCAAGATTATTTCCTTAGGCTTGATTCGCAAAAGAATCACTACAGACATGTCGGCTCTCTTAAGCCTCTTCTGGGATTGACTGTGTTCTTCCTTCCTGTTTAAGTTTGGCCAATACAGAATGAATTCTTGTAAACCCACTTCTGCCCTGAGCCTCAAGTCAAGCCATCTTTATATTTACCTTGCCACAAGTCCAGTAGAGACCTGAAAGACAAGGGTGTCATCATTCTTTAGCTGTCTCCTCTCTCTACTCCCTAATTCTTCCTCGTCTCACTCAAATCAGTCCTGTATGTACACTGATCTCAGACTAACCTTTCTCAGATATGTCTCTGAGACCACTTATCTCTCAAAAACCTCTCAGTGGCTCAGCACCAACTACTTGACTGAATGCAAACACCTCATCCTGACAGTCAAAGGCAGAGGGGCTCCTGGTGGATTTTCCAGTGTTTCTTTACAGGTCTCCTGTATACACAGGCTGGTTCCAGTCTCTATGTGGAACATGACCTATACATCATGCTTCTGTCAAGAACTGTAATGAAGCCAAGATTCCCTCCCAGTTGCAGCCAATTAAGGTGGCCTACTATAGCTTAAGTGCTGGTGGACTCCACGAGACTTTGGAAGAGAAACAAAGGAAACCTGATTTTTCAGTGCAGAAAAATTGCGGAGTATCAGCATTTTGGGGGCTCACTCCTCAAGCCCCACTTCATATAGGTCAGCACAGAGAGTGGGACAGTAAAGATGGGTTGTGTTACAGGAGAGACACCAACCCTGAGCTTAGGAAGCTTCAACGTTTACACTGAAGAGGGGAAATCCCCACCCCTTGCTCCAAAGTGGGATCCTGTCTCTATCTTGGAACAGATTCCAGAAAAAATTGCCATCAGTGATTGACTCCCAACATGTGCAGAAATGTGACAGACGTATGGAGAATTGCACTCACCCCCAAAGTTTACAGATTCCTCCTTCTGCCTGGGATGCCATTTTCTGAAGCATTGTTTTATTAATAATTATCCATCTGTGTGTGTGCTCAGTCATGTCTGACTCGTTGTGACCACAGAGACCGTAGCCCACCAGGCTTCTCTGTCCATGGAATTTACCAGGCAATAATACTGGAGTGGGTTGCCATTTCCTACTCCAAATTATTCATCTGCAAATATCATTTAAACTATTTCCCTTAAAACTGCCTTCATGTAGTCAGAAATATATTTTCCCTCTTTTGAATGTCCAGAGCACTATCTTTGCATCTCTTCTATTTTATTACATGTACTACATTTTACTATAGTTCTTTAGCCAAGTAGATTTTTATAGTCAAAAATATTATTAATTTCTCTTTTATAGGGGTATTCTTACTTAGCATTGTGTTTCCATTAATACCTAGGGAAGATATACAATAAACAATTCAATTCTACAAAATTCCATGACTCCAGTAAGAGGATATTCATGGGAGAAACTGGCTCACAGGTTTCCGAACTCAGTAATTTTGACATGGAAATATAGAAATAATCAAGTGTTTGGTAGGAAGCAAGGACACAAAATGAAAAGATAGACACACATGGACACACACATAAGATAAGAGGGGTCTTGAAGAGACATGTACAACAGAGATGTGAGTGATTCAAAACTACGAGTAAGCATAAATTATGACATAGAGGAAAATTGTAAATTAGCATCTGAAGAAACCAGGTATGGAGGGGAGATGAGCATGGAGTTGCATGCAGAAACAGAAATCTACCTGAGGAAAACCAAGCTGAGACGTGCCTGCTGAGGCACTCGGCTACCCTGGACTCTTAGCTGTGAACCTTTCGCTTATTTACGTGATGTTCTTTTTTTTTTTTTTTTAAATGAAATCACCCAATTTATTTCTCTTTCACTGTTGTAAAGCAGGTAAATCTTGCTTCATACGCGTCACAAAGCTTGAACGCACAGTGGCCTGGTATGGGTGCTGCATGGTTTATGTGTGAAGGAATGGAAGAGTACTCATAAATACTTTTAATAAAAAACTGTGGGTTGAAGCAGCTTAGTTTTTCAAATAAAAGAAGTTTCATTTATGTTTGGGGATCATGGCTTTTAAAAGTCAACCCTCTCAACTTTTCCCCCTAGTGCTGCTGCTGCTAAGTCACGTCAGTCGTGTCCGACTCTGTGCGACCCCATAGGTGGCAGCCCAGGAGGCTCCTCCATCCCTGGGATTCTCCAGGCAAGAACACTGGAGTGGGTTGCCATTTCCTTCTCCACGTGATGTTCTTGACTCTTCACTCTTCGGGTCACTTTGTCCCAGTTGGCCTGGGACTCTTCAGTTAGCTGAGAGTCGTTTCCCCCTGGTTCTTTGCATAATTACCATTATCCTTTTCATTATCTGAGGCAGTCTACGTGGGTCCCTGCCCCTGTCACTGGAAAGAGCCTAACATAGAAATGAATTGGATGTAATACACCAGTGGTGTGTTGAACATGTCCAACAACTAACTCTTCAGAGAAAAAGGAACTCATTGATAGCCTTTATCAATTTCCATGGTATAAATACTGCTACCATGACTTATTTCAAGATACCAACATAATATTACGTAACAGTCCAGAATGAGGAAGAGGTGTGCATGATCAATTCTCATGATCCTGAAGGAACTGATCCCAGCACAGCACTGGATCAAACGTTCAACCTTGGCATATGGATTTTGTTCTTCTTAATCCTTCATTATAAAATTCAGTAGCTGCCTCTGAGTTATCACTTTAAAACATGACATTACTATTAGATGAATGTTGCCCTCCCAAATTCCCACTATTTTATACCAGTTAATTTATAAGGCAGTTTAACTTTCCTTTGTATTTCAGGGGATACAGGTATGTTTATATTTTTACATAACTTTGTGCACTGTTTTTTTGCCATAGATTTTGTTTCAGTTTGAAATCACTGAGTATATTTTGCATTGTTCCATTATAAAAACTGCTTGACTTACTTTCAAATTGAAAGTCTTCAAATGAAACAGGAAAACCTGTAAGTACTTCAGTCTTAAAATTGTCCTACACCGTACATGGTGATTTGAAATTATTGTGGTACTTTTCTTTTCGTTATAAGTGCCTCTTTATAAGCAGTAGGGACTCTGAACTTATGAAGTAGAAAATAATTTAAAATTATTGGAGTGCTTTGGACTTTTAGGAGACCTTCATTCTTTCAAATTGAAATTCCAATTTGTGAAGTGCTCCAGGAAGTTTAAATTGCTGAGTGCTGTAGACTCAAAATTCTGGTACAGAGCTCCTTACCAAAGAAGTATTATACATTAAAAATCCTTCAGCTACTTCTCGGAGGACACGGTCAGATTACTAATTTCTTTTTTTCCTCAGTCTGCAATTAAGAACTTACATGATATAGGTGAAAAATAAAAGTAGATCCAAATTTTAATCTTAAATGTTAACTCACATCCTTACATTCTGATCCTTTGAAATATAGAGGTTTATATTTCTGAAATACTACAGGCTTCCAAGGTAGCTCAGAATCTGCCTGCCAATGCAGGAGATGTGGGTTCGTTGCCTGGGAAAACGACAGAGGAGCCTGACGGGCTATAGTCCATGGGGTCCCAAAGAATTGAACACGGCTGAGCACTTGCTGGAGGGGGGATGAAATACTATAGATTTGAAGAGATATGAATTAAAACAGACTTCATAGGTCTGAATAAACTCCTTTTATGGAAGTAAACATCCTAATATTATTTCTTGGGCCTTATGAATATAGATAATGTGAAAAATTGTGCCCGTCACCCTCCATGCTGCTATGATAAAATTATTATGAAAATTAATTAACATGTCCATCTTGTTCCAGTTGAAATAAAAATAAGTTCAATAAAAGCTAGTGCAATAACTCTAGAAAATGTTAAGGGGTGTAGACAAAAGGGAGTAACACCATTTTACTCTTCATAAATCAAATAACAGTTGAGGCTGGTGGCCATGACAGTTTGTCCCTAAAGAAATGGATGCAGCAGTTTCAAAGCACTCTTGAATCCTAGTAACCTTAACAAACCATGATTGAAACCGGTGACTCTGTGTAGGTCCATCCATTACAGAAAAACGGGTCCCTATCCGCCAGCTTTCAGTGTCATGTCATCGTTTGTTTGTATATGTCCTACGTGCTCTAAGAAACAGGAAAATGAATGTGGCAGTTTGACTTTTCCCATATGACTTGGAAAAATGCAAATGTAATCTTTCTTTCCTCCATCCCAAATAAAAATGACTGTTGCCAGCATAGCTTCCACTACCATCAATAAAAATTGTAACAAATTAAAAATAATGTACAAGAAAAAAAACCTATACCGAATTCATCATTAATCTAGTGTACCTTAGTTGCACATGGAGTTTTGTGATTTTCTGTCACATATAGAATTTACATTCCTAAAATATTCATAAAGTTCAAAGAAGCATTATTTTTATGTTTAACATTATAAACTGGCCTGACATTGTTGCCTTACTGGAAGACTTTGACCTTTCAAGATATATTTCTATCTTATTGATTTCTTTTAAAAAATGCATACATGGCTCTGTGGAAAGGATAAAAAATGCTTTCATATGAATCCAGAAGAACAACTGCTGATGGAAGAGAAAACAATGTAAATGAAAATGTTTTGAAAAATACCCTTGTCATTCTAAATTCACAGTTTACATGGGATGTATTTTTTGGAGTACTTGAAGAATCAGTCAGTCAGTTCAGTTGCTCAGTCGTGTCCGACTCTGCAACCCCATGGACTGCAGCACGTCAGGCCTCCCTGTCCATCACCAACTCCTGGAGTTTACTCAAACTCGTGTCCATCGGGTCGGTGATGCCATCCAGCCATCTCATCCTCTGTCATCCCATTCTCCTCCCGCCTTCAATCTTTCCCAGCATCAGGCTCTTTTCCAATGAGTCAGCTCTTCACACCAGGTGGCCAAAGTACTGGAGTTTCAGCTTCAGCATCAGTCCTTCCAATGAATCAGGACTGATTTCCTTTAGGATGGACTGATTGGATCTCCTTGCAGTCCAAGGGACTCTCAAGAGTCTTCTCCAACATCTTCGGTGCTCAGCTTTCTTTATGGTCCAACTCTCACATCTACATAGGACTACTGGAAAAACCATAGCTTTGACTGGACGGACCTTTGTCAGCAAAGTAATGCCTCTGCTTTTTAATATGCTGTCTAGGTTGGCCATAGATTTTTTTCCAAGGAGCAAGCATCTTTTAATTTCATGGCTGCAGTCACCATCTGCAGTGATTTTGAAGCCCAAGAAAATAAAGTCTGTCACTGTTTCCACTGTTTCCCCATCTCTTTGCCATGAAGTAATGGGAACAGATGCCATTGAGGAATACTTGAGATTCAATTTTTAAATGTATTATTTGAAAGTTTTAAGTTTTATTTTCTTCATATGCAGTGTAGAGAAAAGATTGTTCTCTGAATGACAGTCATTCTTTCAAATTAAGCACAGGAACCATTCACACACTACACACACATAGACTTGAAGCACTCACATTCTCACTTCATTGTTTTATTTTTTAATGTTACATAAATTCTCTTATTTTTTCTAAATTGGAATTAGCCTCCAAATGCTTCTTTAGAGGAAGATAACATATATGGGAAAACAGGGCACAAAATATATTGTATAGCCATTTTGGAAGTTGGGTTTAATGAAAATTCAAGAACCTATGATTTTACTGTACATGCAACCTGCCTCATCTAACTCTAGTATTGACAAAATGCAGAACAGAGAGGAATATAGCATGTCAACTCTTCTTAGAGATTTACAGATTTTTATTCACTGATGTAGTGTCCGAAAGTTTGGACTCTCCTTGGCCACAGGACTGGTAGGAGAATGTGTAAACCCTCCCATGTCATTGATGAAAGAAAAACTGCTATGCAACTAAGGCATCAGCTTAAACCGATCCAGAAACATTTTCAGCACAGCACAGAACAAAACACGGCATAATGATACAAGCACCAGAGTCTTCTCTCTGAGAATTTCTCCTTGCGTTTTATCTCCCTCTGTCCCGTCTATGCCCCCTGAATAGTGAAGAGTTTCCTGAACTCCTAACTCGTTCTTATCGCTTCTTTTACAAGAAGCATATGTTGATCTTATTTCATGAGGCTCTGTTTAGGGCTCTATTCCTGTAACTGAAAGAAATAAAATATGTGTCTGTGCCTTATCTTTCAAAGGCAGAACCTACTTACCATTGACTCTTAGGATGCAAAGAATACAGATGACTTCTGTATGATCTGAGAAGCAATTAGCATATTGTGAACTCCCAAATGTTAAATGACAGCCCTATACAAGAATCTGGCAGCTGATGCATTTTGGATTTATATTTCCAAAAAAAAATATCTTTGTGTAAGAAGTCCCTTTATTAGTAACAAACACATCAAGTCAGAATAGGCCAAAAGGACCAAAGTGATCAAACAGAGAAGGGAAATCAGAATGCTAGATTTTAAAATACGCAGAGTAAGTCTGTCTGTGTGTGTGAATGTGCATGCATGTGTGTTGATAGGGGGAGAAGGTAATCATTCAGCCTTGTCAGAGATTTCTTCTACAGAGGTAGTTGGGAAAAGCCTGTTCAGAGGGATAAAAGAAGCTAGGTGTGATGCTGCATTGGGCATTCAAGTCATTCTTCAAATGAGTTACCTAATAAAACAGCAACGAAACGATTGTCAACTGAAATTACATGACTCATGTAGTATCGACATTCAGGCAGTCATGTGCCATCAGAAACATTTTCATATTGCAACTTCACATCCCCTTTGAAGCTGATACCGGATGAGTTTGCTTTCCTGGAACTTAGCCAGTTTCAAAGCAGGATGAAAATCACTTTTCACACAAATCAAAGAAGAGCATTGTCTAGGGAGATGTTCTGCATGTAGGCACTTCCACAAGCCCACCTCTCTCTGAAGCTTGCGCAGCTTTGCAGAGCAGGCTCTTGAGAGGAGAACACAGCAGATGTGAAAGGGAAAAGCTGCAAGAGACCCAGAATGAGCCAGCCTGGCTGCTCACCAAGCTCCTTGTGCCAGGACAGTCCTGACATCAGCAAAAAGCAAGGAGGCTGGAGGCTGTGGACTCCCTTTAGTTTGGGGTCATTCAGAAATGAATTGTTCTATGGCTTGCCCAAGTGATGACCAAAGTGCTGGTAAACCAAAGGGACTCAGACTGGTTCTTTTCAGCAATCCTGTTGAGAAGTGATTTCTTTCTTAAGAGTCCTGTCTTTCTCAGCTTCTGTTCTCAGGAAGCTACATGATCAATATTGCCTTGTTCTGGCTGTGGCTGCAGAAGGGAGCGAGGTCCAGATTCAGTGAATTATTATTTTCATAAAACTATAAGGGTTTTTTTTTTTTTCTTGTTTTTTTGCTTTCTACCCTGATAGAAAAAGGAGCATTCTCCATGAAATACCTTCTACTCTAGACTTCCCTGGTGGCCCAGTGGCTCAGACTCTGTGCTTCCACTGCAGGGGGCACAAGTTCAATCCCTGGCTGGGGAACTAAGACTCTGCATACTGTGAGGTGTGGCCAAAAAAAAAAAAAAAAATGCCTTCTACTCTGGGGATTACTATCCATGAAATATTTGAAGGCCATTGTCATTACGCCAGAGTCTCTTTTTATGATTCATGATGTTTCACAACAGGTACATTTTGGGGTGCCATTGTGTGTCCAAACCATAATATTAAAAACAAAAATCGTAAAACTCATTTAAAATTACCTATGTGGTCGGGATTAAGCATTTTCAATTTTTTTAAAAGTACAACAAAATTTACTTGGAAGGTGCACCTCTGAATAAAACATTTGCCTCCATTTATCTTTACTGAACTTCACAAATAAGTG
Source organism: Cervus canadensis (assembly GCF_019320065.1). Taxonomy (NCBI): domain Eukaryota; kingdom Metazoa; phylum Chordata; class Mammalia; order Artiodactyla; family Cervidae; genus Cervus; species Cervus canadensis. The sequence continues at coordinate 20,923,293 of NC_057405.1, forward strand.
AAATTTAATTTTAAATGCTTCTTCATACATAATATAATTAAGTACATACAGTAAGATAAAATAAAAATAATATCACAAATGTTCTGTGGTATTTTATGGTGAAAGGTAAATTGTTGAATTTAATGGAACAGGAATAATGTCTCTATTCTTCCTTCATGGTAACTCATGAAATGATGCCCATTGAAGTTAACATAATTTGTTCTGGAGAACTGTGTGTACTTTATTTTTTTTTTGTTTGTTTTCAATTGGAGGATAATTGCTTTATAATGTTGTGTTGATTTCTGCCCTGTGTGTACTTTAGAAATACATAGAAATAGAAGAATAACTACAGTTCCACAACGGGGGTTAATACATGAATGCCAGAAACTGTCAAATTTATCAAGAACATCTTTTCTCTCATGAAGTCACAAGACTTGAATGGTTCATTATTGACCACCAAAGGGTCAGTCCTTTTGGGAAATATTCACCTAAAAATTATTGGTCCAACTATGTTTTAATGCTTGCCTTTACACCAGTGCTTTTTATGTATAGAATTCTTTCTACTGTTTGTCCACAAAGGAGTTGTTTCATATTAAAGATTTTTCATCAGCAATGAAAGATTTCAGAATTTATCTTGACTTAGCACAAGAAAAGTCATAAACATCTATTATTATTGCTTTGTTAGAAATGTTGTGGAATTATTAAAGTGACTATAACCAGAGTAGCTCATATTAATATTCACATTAATTTCTGTGGAAAAGAATTCTGTCTGGTAAAAACACCATTTTATTCAATATGAGTCTCCCTAGGGAATCTCTCAGAATTATAAATAGACACATCTATTATAATTTAGGCCAATTTCTGCTAAAGTGAGTCAGCAGTTGACCTTAGACTGCTCATCAATAAAATTCTGGTCTCTTTACTTTGTAAGATACATACAACTTATTTAATCTTATTTACTAATGGCATCTAATCCTATTTTAAGTTAGAGAGGTCCTTTGCAGAATATAATCATAATAATGTTTTATATTTGTATGGTGCTTTTTGCATTTACAGAATGTTTTCATATACTTAATTGCCTGTGATTCTCTCAACAAATATTGCTACTCCCTTGAAATGAAATACTGCTGGCCTCCAAATATTAAGAATTTATACAGTCAGTAGTGGTGAAACTAAGACAAGAATCTAAGCTTCCTACTCCTAGTTAAATGTTTTTTCCACCCCACCTTGTTACCTGGAAAGTAAACTCCATGCACTCTTGGGGCCACTGTGAGTGAATATTTCCTTATCTAAGTCTGCAGTAGGAAATTTAAAACTAGGTTGTGAGGATCAAGGGAAGGGCAACTTGACAGGCATGGTCCTGGCAACCTAATAATCCTTAGCTTTCATCTGAGCCTCAGGAATTCTGACCTGCAGGTCCTCTCTCATCTATAGTAGGAAACAGTAAAATGATTCTAAAACTTGTCTTTCAATGATTGGTTTTTCTTATTTCAAAGAAGACCAAGCTGGGATATCCATTTCTTTGAGTGTATGGTGCTGTTTCTCACTTATGAGACCTTGCTTATATTTTGAAATTTTTTTTCTGCTTCCTTCATAGTTGTTTATTCATTTTTATTCATTAAAGAGAGATTTTTAAGAGCTTGTTATATTCTGCACTAACGTTGGTAGGACCGAAACAGCTATGGACAAGGCAGACACGTTCCCAACCCACTGAGAGATTTTATCTACAGATGCTTACAACCTTTCACTGCTAACTGCAAGATTTTTGCTGCAAATTCACTGTTTTGGGAAGGGAACGTCCTTGGCTAAGCTATTATTTCCCTGGAACTTAAATGGGATGCTAATGATCATCCTTTTTGTTATGTTTCAATATCATGAGTCCAAGCAAACCATGAAGTTAAGCTACCTTAAACTAGATTTCTTCTAACTTTTAAGTCAAGACTTGAATTGACTCTTCAAGGTTATTGTGAGAATCTCCAGTAGTTTCCCCATTCTTCCTGCTCCTACCTTCCACATTCCTGGAACAGGCCAGTTCACTCTCCAGCTCCATCCTGGCACCCCCGACTCAGCAGCCCCACTTCTGTGGTTCCCTCTTCTCCCAGAGTAGCCAGTAGTGCGATGAAGCAGCTTGATGGCAAAATGGTAGGTACCTACCAGCAAGAAAAAAAAAATACCTGAAATGCAATGTCTTCTCTTCCTTTCTGACCCTTCACCTGTGTTGTCCTGAGAGGAGGACTTTATGAAGGAAGAGCTCCGGTGGCGCATGCAAGTGGACCTCGGTGTATGCACTTTTCTCTCAGTTCTGTCTTCTCCACTCAGTCACACACAGCACCAGGAGAGACAGAGACAGTTGGGGGCAGTGAGATGCTGGTTGCCTCTCCTGCCACTGTGAGACCACACAGCAGGGCACCACGCCAAGGGAGCATCCTTTGGAAAAGAGAGCCTGCGCGTGGTGGGATGCCTGGGCGGGTCCGCAGACCAGCTGTGTGACCTTTGTAAAACTGCTTGGCCTTTTGGATCTTACTTTTCTACCTAGAAAGTCAAATAATGACCTACTTTGAGTATGTCATAGGTTTGTTCTGTGAATTAAGGAATGAGAAGGTCTATAAATAATAATATGAAATATGAATATGAATAATATGAAATATTATTATTTCATATGAAATATGAAATAAATAAATTAAGATGACACTATTTCAGAACTTGACCCATGGGAAACCTGGGTGAAGTTTGATTGGGAAAAATAAAGCCAGTGAAAGAGATACATCTGTAGGGTGTTCTGGTTCTTGACCCCGGTGTTCACTGTCCTTCCAGCTCCCAGTAGATCCCTATCCGTCTCCTCCATCCACTGTATTCACTGCATTTTCAGAATGTTTACTTCTCCCTGTCTTTCTCTTCCTTCTCACTCTCTCTGTAAATCTTCAAGCCAACAAATTCCACTTTAGAATTTCTCTCCTTCTTGCTTCTCCATTTACCTGAGGACTCTCTATGTGAGTGAAGTCGCTCAGTCATGTCCGACTCTTTGCGACCCCGTGGACTGTAGCCCACCAGGCTTCTCCGTCCATGGGGTTTTCCAGGCAAGAGTACTTGAGTGGGTTGCCATTTCCTCCTCCAGGGGATCTTTCTGACCCAGCGATCGAACCCGGGTCTCCTGCTTTGCAGACAGACGCTTTACTGTCTGAGCCCCCAGGGAAGCCCTGAAGACTCACTGTAAATGTCTACAAGAGAAGAAATGGGGATTCCCTTTTAATTCTTTGACATATAAGGCATATGACTGATGGTGAAGAGAAGGGGAAGGAAGCTTCATCCAAACCCAAATTTGGTGGGAAAGAGCGGCTCCATGCAGACCTGCATTGGGGGTGTGGGGCTGCGTGTGACAGGACGCGGTGCTCTATCTGTCTCCCACAGGGGCGCAGGGTGATGGGGATGCTGGCTGGGTTGGACCGTGGCTGAGGAGGTCTTTCTCTCTGGGCCCGGATGCTGTCAATACATCCGCTCCAGGTGTTCCAGAATGAAGATAGGCAGGCTTTCTTAATACCCATCTGGTTCCTTCTTGATAAGGGCACGGTTTGGCAGCTTAAGGCAAAGAGGTGAAGTAGCATTGAGTTCCGTCCTCTGTTGCCCAAAACAGCTTTTGGTTGTGTGAGAAGGAGTGTGAGTGTGAGATGTATTAGCTTCTAGATCTGGTTCCACTCTTTAAGAGCCGGGTAATGGTGATCAACTCTCTTAATCCCTAGTTAGGGTAACCCCTCAACAATACTAGAGGGATTTGAATGCTCATAAATAGAACTTTACTATTCTTAGAGTCTGCATGCATGTTGAGTTAGTTCAGTCGTATCCAACTCTTTGTGACCCCAAGCTCCTTTGTAGCCCACCAAGCTCCTCTGTCCATGGGATTCTCCAGGCAAGAATACTGGAGTGGGTTGCCATCTCCTCCTGCAGGGGATCTTCCTGACCCAGGGGTCAAACCCACATCTCTTTACATCTCTTACATTGGCAGGCGTGTTGGTTACCACTAGTACCACCTGGGTATCCTCTCTTAGAGTCTATAGAGCTTGATATTTAAGAGCAGAGCCTCTGGGGCTACACTGCCTGGTTCTGGGACCAACTCGGTGCTTATTGTCTGTGTGACCTCGGGCACTTAGTTTCTCTCATCTCTGAATGGGGAGTTGTAATAATAATACATGATAGCAATCTTATAATGAATAATCATAATAATGTACTAACAAGATTATGAGACTTTAACATGCTGTTACATGTAAAGTGCTGGGACCACTGCCTGTTGACATTAAATGTTAGTTGTTAACGTTTCTCATTCATCATGTGGACAAACGCTTGGATTCCTCTGCAGAGATGGGTGCTTGTTTATGGGGAGAGCTTAGTGCTGGCAGGCACCTTGGCCCCACTCTGCTTGGGTGGTGGAGAGAGAGACATCCCTATGTCCTAGGAATCAAGGGACAAGCCTCCTCACTTGTACGTGCTTTTCACTGCATCCTTGGAAACATCAGACTTTTTTAGTTTTCAGTTTTGCTAATGGAATTGCTTCAAAACTCTACAAATGGCAGACTCTACTCCTCAAAATTTAAGAGACTGGCTGGTCTTCATACAGCATGAAGCAGCTGAAAGCCCAGATCTCACCTATCTTTCTCTCATTCTTCTTCCCACCCCTTCTTCATGCTTCTTGGATCCAGGGAAGTCAGGTTCTCACTGATTGGTTTATGTTTGGAGAAACCAGAGAAACAAAGAGATTTTCCATACACAAGGCCAGACAAGGCTGCACTGTGCCAGTGCTGGCTGAACACACAGTCCCTGTCTCTCTCCCTGGCCTTGACCATCTTTCTAAACACCAGTCTAAACCAACTCCTTTTTAAATGCTTCACGAAAGTATAAACATGTCACAGGGTCTTATTTATCTTTAGAAATTTGGAGTTTAGGAAACAGCTATTGATTTCAAAGGAGAAAGGAATATTCTTCTGATAAAAGTTGTACACTGCCCAGAGAATCTCAAGTCACTTCTAAACAGAAGTTTCCCTTCTTAGGACGTGTAAGCAGCAGCATGTAAACTCCTAAACTTTCGCATAGCAAAGATCTTCTCCCTTGCTAATGTCGTGGGAACTAAAGTCCTAACTCACATTCCAGGTAGTAATAGATCCATCATGTCGATCCTCATAAAATGTCACCCAGGTTAACCCTGTTGCTGGTGTTTGTTAGAGCTGCCATCGCAGAATGACTCGAGCTGGGTGGCTCAAACATGCAGACACTTGTTTTCTCAGAGTTCTGCGTGCCGTGAGCCTGAGGTCAAGGTGTAAGCAGATTTGGTTCCTCCTTGAGTAGACAGTCCCATCTCTCACTGTCTCTTCTTCTGGCCTTTTCTGTGTGTCCTTCGCTCCTCCTATAAGGGCTCTACTTCTGTTGGATTAGGGACTCCCCATAGGGGCTTTGTTCTGACTTAGTCACCTATTGAAATAGGTGACTAATAAAGACTAATAGTCTCCAAATAAAACTCTGAGCTGCTTGGGTTTGGGACTTCAGCATATGAATTTGGAGAGTGAAAGATTCAGTCCATAACATTTGCATGATGGACAAGCAGAGCAAATAGGTTTCTGTGGTTCCCTTGTTTTTATTTAAAAAGATACTTTAGATTTACTGTGGGGGTCATTTTGCAATATATACAAATATTCTCATTGTGTTGTATTCCTGAAAAAAATATGATGTCATAGGTCAATGATACATCAATAAAAACAAATTAACACATGATTAAACTAATTAAAGTGTTTACAGAACATGGGCATGCTATTTTATATTTAGTTGGATAGGTTTCCTAGAGGAAAAAAGTAACACATGTAAGAGAGTTCCTCTAGTGAGTAGTTAAAACACAAGATGAAGGATTTGTTTATTTGTTTAATTCTTACACAGCTTTAGGTGCCAAGTTCTGTTCTGAGTACCTCACAAACACTAACTTCTGTGAACTATCCCTGATACAGACATGTGAGGTGGTGCTACTAATCAGTAACAACCCTCTACATGTGATAAAACCCAAACATTTTACTTTGGCATATAAGAAAGATTCTCATTGTCTGCACCCTAGTCATGGGGAAGGCTTTGCCATAAGCGAAATTCCTCATACATATTTGCCTTTACCCAAGCTATCCCTTCTGCCTTTTCTCTTAAAAATAGAGAAATCCTTGGTTTTTCACAAAGGGTTATTTTTTATCTAATGAAAGGCAGGGAGGGAGGATGAAAGAGGCACAGACTCTCAGATCAGATGGACCTGCACTTAAATGCAGGCAAATATTTCATCTCTCAGAGCTCCAGTATTTCAGCTGCAACAGAGAGACTGCTACTGTCCTGCTGGGTTTCTATGAGAATTTGAAATAATTGCTCTTTACCCTCTGCTCTTTCATCATACTGTTAATATTAAAGCTATATACACTGGGGTCCTTTGAATGCAAGACAGAAGATAAAAGATGACAATTATGCTAGTTGGTCTTGGTGTAAATTGAACTTTTACTGGTCAGCTTAATATTAATTCTCTATTTTCATATTCAATGAAGCTATTATTCAACTAGTTTATTTGCTACTTTTTTAAATAAAAAATATATTAACATTTTTATTTTTAAATGTATATATTTTCAGTTCAGTCCCTCAGTCGTGTCCTACTGTTTGTGACCTTGTGGACTGCAGCATGCCAGGCTTCCCTGTCCATCGCCAACTCCAGTGTTGGTTGTTACATACCAACTCATGTATTTTACAAATGGTAATTTCTTATAATGTTGCATATATATGCATATTGCATTGAGTAACTAGATTTAAGATTTGGTCTAAATTTTAAAAGCAATGTGCTTTATTTTTTTAAACTACTTTATTGAGGTATGATTGACATACACAAAAAACTGCACGTATTGAATGTAGACAACTTGATGATTTGGGAGATAAGTATAAACCTTTAAAACCATCACCACAATCCATGCCATAAAAATATCCATCACCTCCAAAAGTTCTTACCAACATCTTATTTATTATTCTTGTGTGTAGGATAAGATTATTCTAAGGATTTTTTTACACTCGTGGATTTTTCAGTTATCCACTTATAAACTTAAATGAAAGCCTTGAATTCTGGACTTTAGGATAAGAAAATGTGCACAAACACATGTATCCTTGGACATGCTATTTCATGGAAAAGGAATAATTGTGGTACATTCGATGCTCAGTCTAATCTCCACTGATTTTTACAAATTTACACTTCCACTCACCTGCTCTAAACATAGGATTCCTCTAAATATAGGATCCTCTTCTCTCATCTAATTGAGGATCTGTAGTTGAGGGACCAAAAAAGTTTGGAGAGGGGTATAAATTAAACCTTCACATTATAAAGTCAAGTTCTATTGACTTGGATGTAATGCCAACCAAAGGTGAGAGGCTAGTCAGTTGAAACGCTGGGAGGAAATAAGAGAATCCAAGATAAAGAAGGATGCACTCAGTACTGTGGAAGAAATTAATCTCTGCACAGAGCCTCTCCTCCCTTTGCTCACATCCACCTGTCCCATCTTCCGCTGCCTAATTCAAAACTTTCCTCTTCTTACTCCCTCACATTCTTACTCTCCGCTCATCACTGTTTTGTCTTTCCATAGTCTTTTATTCTTATATATTTGTATGAATAGTTGTAAATTTGTCAGGTAGGACGCTATTTTCTGCTTCCGTTTCTGAACCTCTTAACAGTGGCATGTACTACAGATATTCAGTTTATTAATTCATTGCTATCTGACATAATAAATCATTAATTTTTAGTCAGTCTTCTCCACCAGAGTATAAGCTCTGTGAGAACAGGACTTTGCCACTGCTTTGTCCAGAATCTAGAGAAATGCCTGGAAAACCTGGTTCTCAAGCACCTTCAGGGAACCAGTTACTGTTTAGGGTGCTGGTAACTACAGAGACCAATGAGCTGGTAGGGCGCCTACTCCCCTGAGTTTATATTCTAGTGTAGAAAAATGAGAGTGAACACACACACTGCTGTTACTTAGAGGTATACAGGAAAAGCGCTTGTAATGGGGCAGGACTGATAGGTGGAGTGGTGTTTAGATGAGGCAAAGAGGTAGAACTCTGGACTCTAGGAAGAAGTGACTTTTGAGCAGATTCTTGTATGAAGTGAGTGCCTACAGACCGGGGAGTTTACTTCAGCTCTGACAAAGGCAGCAGCAACTAACTAGAAAGGCTCTGAAATGGGAATAGGTTTGGCTTAAAAGAAAAAATTCAAATAAGAGAGCACCAGGGAAAGTTGTGAGACAAGTCTGGAATGATTAACAGGGTAGGATTACATAGGCCTCGTAGTTATCTAGAAGGAGTTTAGATTTTGAGAGTACTATGAATCCACTGAATGAATGAATAAATGAAAAAATAGGTCCGTACTGCCTAAACACGGTGTGATCCATGTACATTTACTTCAGAGCAGTTAGCAGAATACCACTTTATGCATGCTAATCACACCCTCTATCGAAAAACAACAGAAATCTGATCATTTTAAGAATCTAGCTCAAGATCTGGACTCACTGGAGCAAATGATGAGAACCCTCAAGCAACTGAGTATGTAACTAAAGACAGATCCAGTGTTGGCTCTGCCAGAATACTAAGGCCACCCATGGATGTGAAGTAGAAATACCCCAGCAGCAACGGGTATGTCAGTAAATGTGTCTGCAGGGGAGAAACTTGCACCAAAAACTTTTTTCCTCTCATTTGTTTTCCCCATTGATTGGTCCATCTCTGCCAATGCTTACTTAGGTGCTACATTACTATTCTGAAGAAAAAGATTTCTTAGTAGAGAAACTGCATTCCAAGTATTTTAGCTGAAAGGGAATATATACAGAAGTTAACCACACAGACTCTGGAATCAGACTGTTTATTAAGTCAGCTGGATGGTCTTGGGCAAGTTAAATTGTCGGTGCCACACTTTCTGCATTGGTGAAAGTGAAAGTGTTGCTCACTCAGTCTTCTCCACCTCTTTGGAGGCCATGGACTGTAGCCCGCCAGGCTTCTCTGTCCATGAGATTTCCCAGGCAAGAATAATAGAGTGAATTGCCATTTCCTTCTCCAGGGGATCTTCCCGAGCGAGATATCGAACTCGGATCACCTGCATTGCAGGCGAATTTACCATCTGAACCACTAGATGGGGATAATAATAGCAAAATATTATTGTGATGATTTAAATAATTCATGTAAAGCCCTTAATAGTGTTCCTGGTATGAGGTTATTGTTCTATAAACATTAACCTTTCTTATTAAAACCAGGAAAAGATAATTTTTTTTTTCTGAAGTTCAGCCTTACCAGGGTAACTCCTCTGATATTCTAAAAGCTAAGTTTGGATCTGACTCTTTCTAGGAGAGGAAGGACCTTCCTGTTCTCACGTTCAGTCGTTTAAGACAAAGCATTACCATGATAGAAGCCATGAACATTCTCAGAGACTGTACAGATGGCTTGCAGAGAATGTGAAATTATAAAAACAACTCGAGCTTGGAACCTGAAAATCCTGGACTTGGTCCTTATCAATGACCTGCTTTATTGTTGATCTTGTGGAGGTTATCTGATCTTTCTATTCTCCATGTTCTTGGCTGTAAAGTGAGGGCAAAAATAACATCTCTCTTGCAAGACTTTTATATGAAGTCAAAGTGAGCATTTTCATCAGTGTCCTTGGAAGTCTTTATAACCTTATTCAAATGTTAGTTATTTTGTTATTAACGTTCTTGAGCATTTCTATATTGATTAAAAGACAGTTTAAGATGAAAAGGTATATAGTCAATCAGTCCTGGCATTTGCTTTCTCTATTTTTATTGAAGTATAATAGACTTACAATAGTATACTAGTTTCAGGCGTCCAACATGTTGATCCAATATTTTCATAATTTACAAATGAATATCATAGTAAGTCTAGCTACATTTGTCATTACACAAAGTTACTACAGTATTGCTGACAATATTTCTGTGTTTTCACTTATTTATTTTATGACTGGAAGTTTGTGCCTCTTAATTCATAACCCACACTCTGTTCCCTTCTGGCAACTATTTATGTGTTCTCTGTATCTATAAATCTGTTTCTGTTTTGTTTGTTCATTGGTTTTGTTCTTTGTATTTTTTTAATTTATTTTACATTCAAGTGAACTCATGAAGTAATTGTCTTTCTCTGTCTGACTTACTCTACTTAATATAAGTCCAAACATGTCACAACTGGCAAGATTTCATCCTTTTCTATGGCTGAATAATATTCTATTGCATATAAATTACCACATCTTCATTATCTATTCATCTATCGATGGGCACAATTTTGTCTATCTTTTCAAAGAACCAGCTCTTGGTTTTGTTGATCTTCTCTTTTGTTATCCTATATCTATTTCATTTATTCTCACTCTGATCTCTATTATTTGTCTCCTTCTACTTTGTTTTTCTTTCTCTGGTTCCATTAAGTGGAAGGTGAGGTTATTCTTTTTTTTTTTTTTTTTTGACTTTTCTCATTCCCTGAGGTAAACTTAAGTCACTGTAAACTTCCTTCTTAACAATTGCTTTTGCCTCATCCAATAGATTTTTTGGTTGTGCTTTCATTTTCATTTGTATTCTTTAATTTCTACTCTGATTTCTTCAGTGACCTCTTGGTTATTTAGCAGCATATTGGTCTTGTTTTCTGGTCTAGCATGTGATGTATCCTGGAGAATGTTCTTGGTGCACTTAAGGAGAATGTGGGCTCTCCTGCTTTAGGATAGAATGTTTTATGTATATCCATTAAGTTCACGGAGGCTGATGTGTCCTTTAAGGCCAAAGTTTTCCTATTTTCTGTCTGGATGATCTGTCCATTGATATAAGTTAAAATCCAATACTATCACTAGGTTGCTGTCAATTTCTCCCTTTCTGTCTGTTAACATTTGCTTTTTGCATTTAGGGGTCCCTATGTTGGGTTCATGTACATTTACAGTTGTTAAACCCTCTCGTTGGATTGATCCCTTCACATTATGCATTGATCTTTGTTTTCTGTTGCAGTGTTTGTTTCTTGGTACAGTCTGTGTTTTAAAGTCTATTTTGTCTGATATAACTATTGCTACCCTACTTTTCTCTTTGTTTTCATTTACATAGAATACCTTTTTCCATTTGTCCACTTTCAGTCTATGTGTGTCTTTAGATCTGAAGTAAGTGTCTTGTAAACAGCATATATGAGTCTTGTTTATTTATTTATACAGCCATGCTATGTATTTTGATTGGAACATTTAGTCCAGTTATATTTAAAGTAATTATTGCTAGGTACATACTTACTGTCTTTTTATTCACTTTTTTTCTGGTGGTTATTGTAGTTTTCTTTGTTGTTCTTTTTTCTTCTTTTCCTCTTTCCTCTTGTGATTTGATTACTATCTTTGTTGTTAATGTTTTACATCCTTTTTGTTTTGTGAATCCCTTTACTGCTTATTGTGTCTATAGATGATTTTATTACGTTTGTCTTTTAACTTTCCTACCAGTTTTGTAAGTGATTGATCTACTATCTTTACTGTACATTTGCTTTTAGCAACTGGAAAAATCCTTTCATAATTTTTATATTTCTAGTTGCTATTATTTATTTTCTACTTTGATAAACCCCTTTATCATTTTTCGGTAATGCTGGTTTAGTTGTACTGAATTCTTCTAGCTTCTGATTATCTTTCCTTCAAATATGACTGATAGCCTTGCCAGGTAGGGTATTCATGGTTGTATTTCCTTTTCATCAGTTTGAATATGTCATGCCACTTTCTTCTGTCCCTTGGACTGCAAGGAGATCAAACCAGTCCATCCTAAAGGAAATCAGTCCTGAATATTCACTGGAAGCTGAAGCTCCAATACTTTGGCCACTTGATGCAAAAAACTGACTCATTTGAAAAGACCCTGATGCTGGGGAAGATTGAAGGCAGGAGGAGAAAGGGATGACAGAGGATGAAATGGTTGGATGGCATCACTGACTTGATGGACATGAGTTTGAGCAAGCTCTGGGAGTTGGTGATGGACAGGGAGGCCTGGCGTGCTGCAGTCCATGGGGTCCCAAAGAGTCAGACATGACTGAGCAACTGAACTGAACTGAACTCTTCTGTCCTATAAAGTTTCTGCTGAAAAGTCAGCTGATAGCATTATGGCAGTAGCCTTGTATGTGTTAATAACTAGTTACTCTTATCTCTCTGCACTTAATATTCTCCTTTGATCTTTATTTTTCATTGTTAATTAATTATAATTAGCATTCATAATTGATTGTGTTGTTTCTCCGTGTGGACCTGTTTGGGTTTGTCTTGTTTGGGATATTCTGTTCTTCCTGTGCCCCGTATCTTTCTTTGTCCATGTTAGGACGTTTATCAGCTGTTATGCTATTAAATAAATTACTTTCTCTTTTCTCTCTTCTTCTTCTGGGACCATATAATGCAGACGTTAGTGTGCTTGATATGGTCCCAGTGGCCCCTGAAACTATTTTCGTTCTTTTTCCTTTATTCAGTTTACCTTGGATGATTTCCATTACTCTGTCTTCCAGTTACTTCTTCCACTCCTCTGTAGCATCTAATCAACTGTTGATTCCTTCTAGTGTATTTTTTTATTTCAGTTATTGCATTTTTCAGTCTCTGGTTCCTCTTTATATTTTCTAACTCTCTGTTAAAAATTCCCACTGTATTGGTTCACTCTTCTGAGTTTGTTGGGCATCTTTGTGATCATTACTTGAACTCTTTATCATGCAGTTTACGTTATCTCCACTTCATCTAGGTCTTCTTCTGGAGTTTTGTCTTGTTCTTTCCTTCAGAACGTGTTCCTCTTTCTCCTCATTTTGCCTGATTTTCTGGGTCTATTTCTGTGTATGAGGTAGCTTGGTTACATTTCTCAACCTGGAGAAGTGGCCCTTTGTAGGAGACATCTGATGGGGCCCAGAAGCGCCCCCCCACTCCTGGTTACCAGATCTGTGCTCTAGGGATGCCCCTTGTGGTGGCCGCAGGGGCCCTTCTGTTGGTGCTGACGACTGTGGGTGTGCTGGTAGCCTGGACCATCCCCTGGCCCAGTTGGTCGCCAGAGCATCATGGGCAGTACCTCCCAGCCCACTGATTAATGGGGCTGAGTCTCACGGAAGCTGACTGTAGGGCCAGCGGGGCATGGGCTGGTTCTGGCCTGCTGGTGGGAGGAATATAGGCTAATGGGAGGACTCCAGAATGGTCTTTTCCAGTATCAGTGTCCTCATGCTCCCAGAACAAGCTCCCAGAAACGACTGCCACTAGAATCATCGTTTCCAGAAGGAGTCTCTGTTGCTTCCTGGCTTTCAGGAAGGCTCTCCAATGCCAGAGAATGGGTCTGATCCAGGCTTCTTTCAAGCAGTGGACCTTGGAGTATGTGAAATTTTCCTTGTACCCTTTAGGAGTAGAGTCATGGTTTCCTACCACCTTCTGGCTCTCCTGAATGCATGCCCCACTGGCCTTCAAAGCCTGACATTCTGGGGGCTCACCTTCCTGGTGCTGGACCTCTGAGCTGGGGAGCCCAATGTAAGCCTTGACTCCTCACTCCTCAGGGTTCTTCACTGTGATTCCCCTCCCACTGGCCAGTCACCTTCTTCCAGGAGCATGAGTCTTGACTACATCATGCCTCTCTCTGTTCCTCCTGCCCATCTTGTGTTGGTCCTCCTTCATGTCTTTAGCCGTGGAAAATATTTTCTGGTAGTCTTCAGATCCTTCTCAGAGAGACTTGTTCTGTAAGTAATTGTAATTTTGGTGTGCCTCTGGGAGGAGGTGAGCTTAGGGCCTTCCTACTCTGCCATCTTGGGTTCATCCCCTGGTGTTTGCTTTCTGAAATAGAAATGAAGTGTTTTTATATTTAAATTGCTAAAACTTGATTTCACCAGTTTTCTGCTCTATGTGTACTGCTTTTTTTTTTTCTTTTTTAAACCAGAAATTAATTTTTAATTAGAAAAATTAAAAGAGGAAACTCAATTGGGCCTGGTATTCTCACGTTCAAAGTGTTGGTTTACAATATGAAGTTTGAAGAAACTGGGAAGGAGAAACCAAGGAATAAAACTGTGCCTGCATTTCATGAAAACAACTATTTTGGTAGTGATCAGTTGAAGACAATCTCTAGATACCCTATCCTTGACATTAGTTTGGCAAGCATATAGCACAGATGTGGCAGAGAGAACATTAAGGCTAATTTTATAACATCAATCTGTTGTCATCAGTATACAAATGAAATTAAACCCACGTTGACAGATCAAATTACTAAAGAGAGACATGTGTGGAGTAGAAAGTAGCAGAGGCCTGAGAACAGAAACTCTGATGACACCTGGAAAAAAAAAAAAAGTTTGTGTCAGAGTCTAAGCTCCCAAAAAGATGCTGTCTAAATGCAATTTTTATCCAACTGAAAATTCTGACTCAGGATAGAATTTTTCTGTTCAAAATGGAAATCTAAGCATCTGTAGAAAAGCAAGTGGCCATTATGATCTAAGAAGATCAGCTGGAGATGGAGCTATGGCAGCCTCTGAAAGACTGCTTTGCTGCATCTCCTGGGAGATCCCCCAAATCTGCAAGCAGGTGGGCTTGGGAAAACTAGAAGAAGCCAGTTCCTATAACCCAAAGTGAAATTTTAAAGCAGTTGGAGATGAAGAAATGGAAGGGAAGTTTGCTAAGCCAAAGCTAGAACCCATTATCTATGTAGTTTCCAAAGGACTGAGAGCATGCTTTCTTATGGTTATTGATTTGTTGAAGAAATGAGAAATATATACATTTGTTTACATGATGTGAGATGACAAAAATGCTTCACAGAGCATGCCTCTTTGTAGCTTTGACACAGAGATCACTGCTTTGCTTCTATTGAGTCTTTCCTTACAGGACTTTGCCCCATAAGTCACTCTCTCTATTTCTTCACACATTCCCACATTCTTTCCCTCTGAAGAAATACATGAACAATAAATAGCACCTTCATTGTTTCTCGGTTATCTTAAAACACTTTCCTGGCTCCTCGTAAACTAACACCCCATATCTGAAAGTGCTTTACTGAGCAGTTTTCCCAGGATGGTCTTATGCCTGCTGCCTTCACACCGTCCCCACCCTGGCTGGGTCTCACTTCCTCGTCTGACTCCTTAGAGTCCCAGCTCCTGGGACCTTGTCTCAGCTGTTTCTTTCTGAACCTTCCTCTGGGGCATGTTAGAACTGCTGACTCCTGGGTCTTGAAATTCTCTCCTGCCTTTTCCCAGCCTCCTTGTGTGTGTGTCTCTTGCCCCGTTCACAGTGTTTTCTCTCTGATCCTTTCCTCCTTCTCATTTTCTCTGATTGCTACAATTTTTGTCTTGCTTTGTTTTCTGACCCCTTCAAGTGTCTGACTTCTGGAGTTCTGTTCGGCTTCATTCTCTTCTATACATCTATCCTTTATTGCTTTAAACTATCAGAAGTAGACCCTTTTACCTTCTTTATATGCTGTGTTCTTAACTTCACCATTGTCAGCCGTACCACACTCTTGTCCACTCTAGAATTACAGCTACACAGATAGAATCAACATCAGGTCCATCCTCTACTGTATCCCTCTTTCCATGAGATTCCTTGTATACCAGAGCTCCTACTTGGGCCTACTCTTTCCCCAAACAGACTATTTCAACCACCTCATAATATTCCCAGCACTCTCAAATCCAATGACTCTATTTCTGTCTTGTAAAGTAGTTCATTTGTATTCTTTTTTGGACTTCACATATAAGCGCTATCATGTGATATTTATCCTTCTTTGTCTGGCTTACTTTACTCATGACAGCCTTGGTTCATCCATGTTCCTGCAAATGACATAATTTTGTTCTTTTTATGGCTGATTATATTCCATTATATATATGTACCATATCTTCTCTATCCATTACTTGATTGATGAACATTTAGGTTGCTTCCATGTCTTTGCTGTTGTAAACAGTGCAATGAACATTGGGGTGCATGTATTTTTTTACATTATGGCTATCTCCAGGTATGCCCAGGACCATTATATCTTCTGTTGTCTGCTATTGATTTAAAATTACACAAATAAAGTATCCAGATATATGACACTACCCAGTTAATCAAATATATTTTCCATGTAAAAAGCTGAATTCTACTATATGTTTGTATATTGTATGTTTTTTTGAATATAAACATACTCTTTGTGTGTTGAACTCCCTTCAAAGTATGCCAGCAGGACATGACTCCTACATTCCAGCTTGGTTCACCAGGATGAGGCCAGGTTCATGAGGGTTCTATATTCAGAAGTTAAACTTGGGCTTGTTTTGAGGATATATTGCTTATGTTAACTCACATATGTTTAATTTAGTGAGGCCATGTTTTATTTATAAATATCCTAATATTTATGGGAAAGCTGTCTCATGAAATTGATGTTTTTGAGTCATCTTCTGCTTTTCAATATTAGGAGTTCTGAGATTGAACTAATGTCTAATTGCAAAGTTTTCTATAGTTTCTGTGAGAGATCCCAAGAACTTCCATACTTTTTTCATATCCTGAAGTGGATTCTGACTTTTTTTTTCTTTTGCATCTAGAACATGGGCACTTAGCCCGTTGCATTATTTCACTTATCTTAAATTCTACAACATTCCAATCCATACTTTCCATTCCATTTATTTACATAGGTAGATAGATAAATCCTTTCTCTGCTTGTCTCAAAATTCTATAAGCCAAAATTTACACCTGCATTATCAATAGACTTTTTATTAGGCAGAGTTGAAACTATTCTATGTACTGAAATAATACAGTGAATTTTACTAGTCGAGATTTCATATAATATTTAAAACTAAGGTAGTCTACAACTGATAGGTAAAGGTTGAGGCCTTAGATAGCTGAAGTTTTATAAACCCCATTTCTTACAACTAAATGAATTAAGAAAAAACTGTGTATGAGAGCAGAGGCATTTGAGAAATCAGATACTTTATTGACAGCCACTAGAAGTAAGTATCTACTTGTTTAACTTTGCTGGTTGAAAAAGTGATAAATTCCACAGAAACCTGAGGTGCTCCAGAAGAAAACCTTTCTCTGGCAGAGCCTGCAGAATGTGATAAAATGCTTTGACAGAATGTTGGAGTTACATGGCCTTCAATGAAAATAGCCAAGTAATAAATTAGTCTTCCCAGCTGCTAGTGAATAATCATGACAGCAAATAGTATGTGAAAACTACCACCATGACAGATAGTAATCATGTAATGTAACATACCGATCCCAAGCACTGAGGGATATGAGTGCAGAGGCCTGAGAGGAGCTCAGTTAAGAAAACATGTGTTTCATCAAAAATGTCTTGTGAAACTAGCACTGCAGTATGCAAAGACATTGTAGAAACCGTTTTAAGTCATGCTCTAATCTGGGAGAATACGAGGGCATCGTCTGGTGCTGTGGTTTTACTGTTATTATCTTTGAGTAGATTTTGAACAGTTGTACTTTGCTCAACATCATTTATCAGCAAAAGGAGGCATTGTTAGGACCAAATGGAGACCTTGACTTTAGGGTCAAAACAATGACAGAGCCCTTTCTCTTGTCTTTGCTTGTACTTTTTTTCAATTCTCTGTCTTCATCCTTCACTTTATTCTACCCATGATTAATTATACTAGGACTCCACACATGTTGGGAGTTATAGGAGTTATTGGAGTTGGTGGAAGTCATGTCCTTCTCCTTTGAAACCTCTCAGTGTTGACCAGTCATCTGAAAGGTGGCCAGTCTTAGAAATGTGGCCCTTAAGTTCCTTCAGCTACTAGCCCCTGATCACTTCTCCAGGGACAGTTCTTTCTACTTCCCACACTTTCTAAGACCCCTACCCCCTCATGTCTCACACATCTTTCTTCTAACCCAGCAGTCATATCAGTATTGTTGCACACAACTCCGCGTAAACTGAACATTATGCCTTCTTCTGAAGACCTGGAAATCTCTTTTGGTGAGATGTATCTATTTCAATCTCATGGTTTAATTGTCTTCAGTTCACTGCCAAAATTTTGTATATGAGAAATTCCAGTGATCCCTCTGGTCTTACGTACAGAGGCTAAGAGGATTGTTACTAATTTTATATATATTTTGCCTCTGGTTTTTCATTTGAGAGGTTTCTCATTTACTTTTACAGTAATTAACGATTCTGATAGGAGAAACAGAACTCTCATATTTTTTAACATTCCAAAGTTGTGCCCCAAACATACTCAAATGGTGTTGACCGACTGGCTGGCTGACCAGTACTGCACTAAGAACAAGCCTGTCCTTTATCTTGGACACATTAACTTAAACTTCCAAAGCCTCTCTGCATCTTATCTTGGCTGTCAAGCCTGAATATTCTGGATGCAATACAAAAGCCCAGAGCCCTCAAAATATTTTCGCTTTCCCATGAGGCAAAAGTATTTTCACTGGACATTGTATTTTTTAGTTGGCAGTTAAATCATATTTTTTTCCTGTAACATAATACTAATGAAAATGGTTAAATTCTTACTTATGAGAAGCCCAAAGTGTTTAAAGATCTGAACAACCTATTCATTAGAAACTGAGCTACATATCTGCCTATGTATATACGTATGATAAATGGATGTCTCGTGTGCTCTCTGCTCTTGAATTAATTGTTCTAAGAAAACTGATAAGAACTGGGTTCATGAAATTCATCTACTTGGTCTATTTTTTCTCTGGTTTATATATATTATTTTTGCAAAGCAACTAATCTAATAATCAGAAGACTTACCCTCCAGTTGCCACCGTTAGTTGTTTCTTCCTTGAGCAAGACTTTTACCCTCCCTGACTCCTAGTTTCTAAGACTGTAAAATTATGGAATTGTTGTAAATTACCACCAGTTTCTTTTATAGTTCTGGTACTAATGGACAAAGTTAAGAACGTCTAAGAGTAGATAGTAAATGTCATATACTTTATAGAATTTTCAATTTCTAAAAATTATGATGTGCTTGTTAACATGTACCTAATGTAATATTCAGCAAAATCTAGTATAATAAAGCTGGATTCATTTTATTTTATGTTTTCATATTATATGTTCAAATATTTTCTGCATTTAAAACATCCCTCAAGTTAACAGAAATAATTTGTATAATTTTTACAGCAAACCCAGCTAGAAATAGGCCTTAATGAAATATCATTGTATAATGGGTGATTGCTTAGCACACTTACTATAAAAACACTGAATCAAATAGTTAGCTAATGTCCACTCCATGCAAGAAAGCTTTATTTAACTCACAGCATCTGGGGTCCTCACTGTTGCAACATTTCTCTATTCTCTAAGATGTTAGGAGGTTCTTAAGCTGCTCCAGAAGAGGCTCTTCTTGCCTAGGTTCTTATGTAAAATGTTTTCAATAATACAGTTCCCCCATATTTGATATTTTAACTGTTACCCTTGTTCTCCCCTTTTTCTGTGATAAATAGCCCATTTCCTTTTGAGCCGGAACACAACATTATGGCTTAAAAACAAACAACAACAAAAAGTTCTACATGTCCCAGACTCACTTTCACCTAAATCTGAACACATTCTAGTCAACAAGACATAAGCAAAAGTGATGTATGTGACTCTGCAGAAATATCCTTTAGTAAAGAGAGAAAATTCTGATTCCACTTATTTTTTCATGCTGGCTGCAACAGAGATGGTCTTCCTGGAGCTGGAGCAGACACCTTTGTGCTGAACCAGAGGTCACACATGATGAAGTAATAAAAAAGAAGGGATTGGGGTCCCTGACATAGCCCTGGGTGACCTTCCATCAGTTTGTAAATGAAAAGGAATATTATCTGGGGTTTTCTGTCAAACCTAATCCTGTAAGTCTATAATATATGTATACAGTTTTAGTTCATCTAAGTGCCAGGTACTGCCAAAACATTTTCCTGGATTATGTTATTTAATGTGTTACAACAACCTTGGGAGGTAGGCATATCATAAACAATGTCTCACCCACGCAGAAGCCCAGACCCTCTCTGTCAGTGGCTGGGTCCCTACCCTGCTCTTGTTGTTGTTCAGTCACTCACTCGTGTCCAGCGCTTTGCAACCCCATGGACTGCAACATGCCAGGCTTCCCTGTCCTTCACTATCTCCCAGAGCTTGCTCAAACTCATGTCGATAGGGTCAGTGATGCCATTCAACCATCTCATCCTCTGTCATCCCCTTCTCCTCCTGCCTCCAATCTTTCCCATCATCAGGATCTTTTCCAATGAGTTGGCTCTTTCCATCAGGTGGCCAAAATATTGGAGCTTCAGCTTCAGCATCAGTCCTTCCAATGAATGTTGAGGGTTGATTTCCTTTAGGATCGACTGGTTTGATCTCCTTGCTGTCCAAGTCACTCTCAAAGAGTCTTCCCCAACACCACAATTTGAAAGCATCAATTCTTTGGCGCTCAGCCTTCTTTATGGTCCAACTCTCACATCCATACATGACTACTGAAAAACCCATTGCTTTGACTAGATGGACCTTTGTCAGCAAAGTGATTACTCTGCTTTTTAACATGCTCTCTAGGTTTGCCATAGCTTTTTCAAAGAGCACGCATCTTTTAGTTTCCCACCCTGCTCTGGTCTACATTGTACTAAATATTTATCGGTTTATAGTATCATCTTCTTCCTACTCAAATGTATGTGCAGGAATGTTTCTTTGTTCATTACCATATCCTCAGAATCTACAGCTGAGCCTGGAGCAATATTTGTTGCTTATATGAGTACATGACTTAAGAAGCCAAATACTTTGCCACCAAATTATATCACTTTCTATCTTGTGATTTTGTGAGACCAGTTCTGTGTGCATTACAACTAGGTTGCACATGTTACATATCTCAGCATTTTTTGATTTGGGGATACATGTTCAGAAATTACATAATCTGGAGAGATATATTGAGAGAAGAAGAGAGAAACCCAAGACCATCTTTTATTATTCTGTTTAGTGGAGTTATTTTTATTCTTAGATATAAGAGAAGTTTAATATTTTCTGACTTGTATAAATTCTGATGTAGGAGAACAATTAATTTCCAGTATTAACATAGTTAACTTGCAGAAAATCAAATAAGTTCGAAGTAACCACACTGAGAACAATAAAACATCTTAAAAAGAAAAATTAAAACTCATCCTACTTGTTGCTTATTTGCCTGTGAAATGTGCTTGATGCTGGCCTTTTCCAATATTGCCCTCCAGTTATTTTGCTGAATAGGTGAAAGCATAAATCACATGTAGCTACATTTAAAAATTAAAGTCAATGCATGAATTCCTCAGCCTGAAATGGAAGAAATGCTAGACTTTGTATTTAAGAGTAATTCAGACCACACTATTCTGAATTCTCACTTTATGTGGAGCAATGAATTTTTCAAAAAGTGACCTAACAAGAGAGGGCTAATTTACAACTGTTTCCATAAAAGTTTTATTTGAAGAAGGGGAAAAGGGAAGACTCCCCAATAGAAACTGAAATAAGCCCTTTTATTCCTCCAGACTAATGAACATTCATAAAATTACATTCCTTAACTGTGCTTCTCCTTGATTTGGTAGGCAGAATAGTTCAAATATTTAATTGGCTAGTTATCCATATTTCAGATCCCATTGAAGACAGTGAAAGCACTAGTTTGATAAGAAAACTTAATGATTGGAAAAGAAGAGTGGGCAGTGTTTGATTGAGGGTCTTTGCAAGTAACTTTTATCTGCAAGTCTGAACCAATGTTTCATCTTACTGGTTTTAGAAATGTCTCATTGACCTGTGGGCCTGAGATGCCTCTTTGCAGCAATAGATTGGTGGTAGGAGGTAGCAGATATTATTTTAGTTTTAAATCTATAAAGGAGAGGAAAAAATTATATTATCTTGTGTAACAGAGTTGACACATAACTTGACAAAAATGTTCCTTAGTGTGATGAAATAATGTTCCACTTTAACCCAGGAATCTAATGAGATACCTGAGTAGCTGCAAGTTATAGGTAAGCATTCATTTCACAGAGAAATCACTTTATATTGTGATGAATGTGAATATTTAGCATAAGATTAAAGTGAACATATGTAAACAAATTAGGCTGTTTGTTCATGTCTCCCATTCTCCCTTTAAAAAGCTCTAAACTGCATACAGTTTTCTTCCCTATATACTAATTCTAGGAGTTAGAACAGTCCAACAAACCAGAGAGACATTTTGCTTTTAACTCTCATATTGCATTTCCTTATGGGTAACATTCCTATGTCTGGTTTCCGGGAAGCCTCGTTCCAAACTCATCATGGTGGATGGGAAGCAGGTGTGTGCCCTGTTTCACCAAACCTTGACTGGCAATCTCTAAAGACCTTTGCACAAATGCAGGGTTATTTTTGTGTTTGTTTTTAAAAGTTAACATTTACCATATATGGACTTTGGGGTAAAGAAATTGTTTACCTAAAATAAATAAGCTGCCAAATATTTCTCCAGCAAAGATGAATTTATTCAGAATCAGCAGCATATTGCAATTTAGGGTCTGCCACCACGGTGAGACATGTGCAGGTTCCCTCATGGCAAGAGAAAGAAAGCCTTTTATAGAAGGAAAAGGAAGGTCGGAGGGCTGGAGTGAACAAATTGTCCATGGCTTTGCATTGGCTGAGTCCTTGCCAGGAAAGAAGAGACTTTCTCTTTCCTATTGAGCTCTGATATCATCACCAAGTGTGAGAGTTCCTCTTCTGGTCTACCCCCTCTATTTAAGTCAGGTTTCAGTTTGTGAATTTTTTATAGCATCATCAAACGGAACATTTTGTAGCTACACAGCATGGTTCCTTAGGTTTCATGGCATTTTTTGAACTACTTTTTTTTCATATTTGTCGTAAGGCTTAATTTAGACCCCATTCCTAGCAAAAGTATAAGATTTGCTGTTTCAGTGTTTTTGAAGTTTGTAGTTAATTTCTCAATATTTGCCACTTGATATGTTCCAAGCTATTTATTGTGGTTCCAAGTAGAATGATACAGTTTCTGATACTAAGGACCTGAAAGCTGAGTAGGGGTGAAACAGGCTTCAGTAAACCCACTGTACAGCGAGTGATTTGCTATAAATGCCCTCCAGCCATGGAGAATCCCAGCATCCTTGAGGTTAGAGGTAAAGGAAGGTTTCACAGAGGAGATGACATCTGACCAATGCAGAGGGGAGAAGGAAGGACAGCATTAGCAAAGGCACAGAGACATGCATGTGCACAATGGATTTGAAAATCTTCAATTCGCTCTTTTGTTCCAGTTGTCAGCTGGGGCTAGTTGGAGTGGTAGGTTGATAATAAATGACCATATCTGGTACCTGATCTGGGTTCTCAGCAGCCCTTGAACACTGTCGACAGACTGCTTGACTAGGTACTGAGTTCCTTCTGATTCAGATCTATTTTATTTTCATGCTAGGCCAAAGAGACCACCTTTATATTGTTGAGCCATGGATTCTATTTCAGAGCTCCACCATATTTGTGGAAGGAATTTCTGGCAAAGATCAACCTAAAAAGTGACTGAAACAACAACCAGACTGGTGACATTAGCTCTACAGACTTGACTTCCAAATCTGTTGAGGTTTAAAATTAAGACAAATGTTCTCCGGTGAGCCCTAAGGATGACTATGGGGGCATGCTAGATTTTAAAAAAGAAATAAGCTTCCTTTCGCTATAAAAGTTGCCCTGGAATCACCCATGTTTTAATTTCAAAAAGAAGGCATAAATGTCTCAAAAGAAAGTATATCGCCTCAAAGATGTTTCTTAATTACAAATGGAAAAAGTGGGGAAGTCTGGTAGATGCAGCCTGAACCAAGTGATTGGAGTTAACTTCACCAGTAATAAGACCTATATACATCATGCGCTTTTCTGAAGCAGTGTACCAAGTTAGACAAAATATCACTTCTGTCACATTCCTGTCAAAACTGCACAGCCTCAATCTACTCTTTAGAAAATGCACACACATCTAAATTGAGGGACATTCTGAAAAGTAAGTGGGCAGTACTCTTCACAGTGGCCAGGATCACAGAGACAAAGGATGAGAACTGACAGATGGAGACAGGATAACTAAATGCAGGGCTGAATCCTAGACGGGATGGTCCATCACAGGAAGGGCGTCAGGGGTACAAGTGCTGAGTGCTGAATGAGCTTTGCAGACCAGTATGTTCTCGGAGCATAGAAGTAGTATGCTCTAATGTTAATTTCATGATTCAGGTTAATTTCACATGGTTGTGTCAGATGAACGTATTAGGCAAAGCTGGGTGAAGGATAAACAGGAATTCTATGGGAAAAAAAGAAGTCTGTGTACTGTTTTGCAACTTTTTATGTCTAAAAGTATTTCAAAATAAAATGCTAAAGGGAGAGAATAAATAAACTATGATTCTTCCCATTTCTTTTTATTCTTAGTCCTGGCTTCAAGGGTTTCCCAGGTGGCTCAGTGGTAAAGAATCTGTCTGCCAGTGCAGGAGACACAGGTTCGATCCCTGGGTCAGGAAGATTCCCTGGAGGAGGAAATGGCATGTGTGTGTGTGTGTGTGTGTGTGTGTATACATTTTGTTCAACTTTTTAATCTTATAAGATGTCTATTGCTTTCAAAAGTTAGGCATTTTCTTTTCAGGGAAATACTGACTAAACTCAAGCTTTTTTTGCTTGAACAAAGGATTATAAAACCTACAAGAGACCTAATATATCCTCTCATTAAACATTTTAAAGACTTATGGAAAAAAGTACAAAAAAAAGCAAACAATCATAATAGGATTTATTAGTGGTGGTTTTTATTACTGATTTAAAGACCTCCCACAATTAAAACAAAATTTTTGTCATTTCTTATTAGAGGAGACGTGTGGGTAGCTGTCTTTTACAACACACTGAAATAAATTTCTTAGGTCTCAATAATACTCAAGCAGAATGTTGCCTACACATTAATTCTTTTTCACAGTTGACCTAGATTGTTAAAATAAATTTAAATCTCCTGAACTGATTTATCTGTCTTGACTTTCTAGAATACAAAGATTATATGCAAAATATTCTACTGGCAAAGGAGATTATATTAGAAATAAATGTATATTCTGCGCTTCATATTTTTAAGCTGTTGCTAAATATTGACCTTACTTTAAGTATTATAATGATTTTGGTGACAGAGTATCTTTCTCATCTTCCCCAAAGTATCGTAAATGCCTGACAATAGTAGACACTTCATTTAAGTGGATGGATGGATGAGAGGCCCTAGGCCAAAGAATTGGCTTGATTGAGAGGCTCTAATGGGTCTAAACAGAACTACTTTACAGCCTCAAAGACTACTGCCTGGGGCATTTGCATTTGAATACCCAGAAGTAGTGAGAAAATTTGCTTCCTCTGTTTCAAGATTGAGGTTCCAATCAAGAGGCTAAGTGATTTGAAGGGATTTTAACACCTTGTTAAGGGAAGAGCAGGGCTTGCTGGGGTTATGGTGGTGCAGCCGCCCTACATCTTCCACACCTGCCGCTGCGGTCCAAACAGGCAGGCACAGAGGTGAGTGACCTCTGTCAGCTGTGTGTGCAACGCCTGGTGAGCCTAGGGCTGCGTGCATGTCCGCCGTGAAAGACCAGAGGACAGGGAAAACCTTGGGACATGGAGTACTCTGAGCAAAGGAATTCCAAGCACATATAAAAGGAAGCCCCTGTGGTTGCCAGTTCTGTGTCAATAGAAAAATAACCTAGAAAGCCCTAGAATGGTTCCATGGAGTCCCAAGGTATAAAGAATCTGTGTGGACAGAATAACCAGAAAGAATCCACCTGAAAGTCCTGAAAGTGGCTGTGTTTAGATTTCGGGGCCAGGGGATCCCAGGGGCTTTGATGTTTAGTGGTCTTCAGTGGGATGATGGAATCAGCTGTCAGTCAACAGAGGAACTGCAGGGCCTCAGGTTTAGAGTTGGGACAGCACAGAACAGCCAGCTTCATAAGGAAGCCACAGTCTGTGCTGTCCTGGAACCAGGAAGGGCCTCATTGAAAAGGCCAAGGCACTCAAGGAGCACAGTCCTGCTTCCTGGAACAAGACGGGTACATAAATCTTCACACCTCGCAGCTACTCTGGATCCAGTCCAGCCAGCCCTCAGCTTCTCTGGGTCCCGAGTGGCTGTAGAGACCGTGTCCAGAAGGGTCTTTCTAAAGACTCTGTCCTCATCAGCACAGAGAAAGCCTCTGAGACTGCATGAGTGCTGGAAGCAGCCTGCGAAGGCTTGTCAGCAAGGTGTCCAAGGCAAGCCTGCCACAGTGGCTGGTCTCCTCACCTCTACTGTCTCAGAGACATCTGCTCAGTGATTGCAGTTAAAACTCAGGGGGAAAAGTTTCTGTGGAGCAATAGAGCACACACAGAATAAAACTGGGAAAACCCAGCCTTGAGCATCTGTTTTTTTTTCTCCTGTCGCTTACTCCTGAGTGTGGCCGTCATAGATTACCTCCAACCAGTAGCATGGCTGATGAGGAAGGCTGTGGGACGCAGCAGGAAGGCAGTGATTTGTTCACGATGGCCTGGTGGAAAGGCAAAGGAGTCAGGGTTCACCCACCATCCATGAGCTGCAGGAATGGATCTCAGCATCGGCCCCCAGGGCCTTCAATTTGGCTGAAAGAGGCCTGGCGACACGGACGATTTGGCGTTAGCATGTGTCCTCTGTGCTGCTGGGTTGATTCAAAAACCAACTTGCTTCTCGTCACAGCTCCCTTGGCCATCGGGTGGGAGAGAGTTCTCTGTCCTTGAGTCTTCCCTGAGAAGTATCTGAAAGTGAGATTTGAAGCTGGGAGAATTAAGAGTAGTTAATTAAAGAAATTCAAAGGCTAAGCCCTTCTCCCCATGTGCCGGTTTGCAGCTGCATAGTTACTTAATGTTAGCTTAGTTAGTCGCTTACTTAGCTTAGTTACTTAGTGTTAGTTAGCTTAGTTAGTCACTTATTTAGCTTAGTTACTTAGTGTTAGTCACTCAGTTGTGTCCGACTCTTTGTGGTCCCATGGACTATATAGCCCACTAGGCTCCTCTGTCCAGGGCTTTCTCCAGGCAAGAATACTGGAGTCAGTAGCCATTCCCTTCTCCAGGGGATCTTCCCAACCCAGGGAGCGAACCCGCATTTCCTGCATGCAGGCAAATTCTTTGTCAGCTGGGCCACCAGGGAAGCCCTGGAATACATAGCTATTTAGTTTCAAATAGGGATTCAAGGTCTCCGATACCTAGGAGATGATCTGAGACACTTCTTTTTGCACTTAACATTAATATCTTTTGGTGTGTGTGTGAAAACCTTATCTCCTTCTTAAAAAAAAAAAAAGGATCAAGGTCTTTCAAATATTATATTGCAAAAGAAGCAGCCATTGTTAAATTAATATGAACTTTTCTGTCCAAAATGGTCCATAAGTACTTGTCCTTGAATGTTTGAACCCACTAACATCAAGACTGAGGCTTGTACAAATGGGGCTTGCTCTTATTTTAAATAACAGTCCATTCTCAGAATCCATTAGTAATAATTTTCCATCTCTAAAGCCCCATTTGTGTCAGCATTCTGTCTACACCGCAGCCCTGAGTAGTTGGTGTCCTGGTGTAGATGTATGAACAAGACTCTATTTCATCTGTATTTTGGCTCTGAGTAGCAGTGAACAGTTCCTATAAGATATGGAAGAAAATGAACTCACAGGGATCTGAATAAATAAGTTACCATAAGATGTCTGTACTCAGAACCTGAAAGAAATCATACTATACTCCTGGGATATAGACATGGGATTCCAAAAGCAAGTTCTCCCTCTCCTTCCTCTTCTTTTGGGCTTGACTTTTCATAGAGAATCTGTTGCTGTCAGAGGAGGCTTTGTTTGGCAAGACTGGTAGCAAAAGAAGCCTAATTAAGTGAAGACAACTCAGGAAGGGAGGAGGTAGCCCTCAGCAGATACAGTTGGAGTCTACAGGGATTTGCAAGGTCATCCACAACAGATTTTCTGTACATTTACTGGGTTTTTAAATATTTTCCCAAACCAGTTCATGGAATACCATTACTCTTACTTGGGGGTGACACTATTTCTATCAGCATTTGTCTCAGGTGTCCAGAAACCACCTTACCAATGTAAAACCACTGCTCCAGACTGTCTTTATTATACTTTCTAGGGCTGTGTTTGAACCTGTGTCTGTCCCTCTGAGTGGCCACAGTTAAACCCTAGAACATTGAAGATAACATATAATGGCCTGAGTTAGAGAAGTTTTAATGTAGGTAATCTGTTTCTTTGTTTTAGAATTGCAATCTTGGAAACTGTACAAAGTGAATTTTAGGTGCCATTCTGAGAATGAGCAGTCTTCATACCAGTCTTCCCAGCTGCATCCTCAGTAGGAACAATGCTGCTTTCCTGAAGTCTTCTGTGTATCCTAGATACTTGGCTACAAAAATAGGTAGTTTGTATTGTGGAGCATTATGTTGAAGTTCTCTTTGGAGAACTTGGAGTCTTCTTCTCCAGATGATATTTCTTCAGTGGCAGATACCATGTGACAACTATTCTTCATAAAATCAGTCAACTAAATATGGCAGACATCTCTATACTTGAAGTTTTTGTTTATTTATTTAATTTTTAATATCCTTGACTGTGGTTTAAAGGAAAAAAGGAAAGCTGAAGGATACAATGAACACACCTGGAGTCTGCAACTTTGCTAAAAGATTATGTAACTCATGGGTAAACTGTGCATAGCATCCTTGGTTTTATGCCTGAATCAGTAAGCAAAATTTAAAATAGTGGTTGAACTACTTCAATATCTGTGTGCATTATTAATGTTCACATCTTTAGAGATAACTAGAGCCATGCTTTCTTGTCACTAAGAAATAAATGTTAAAATTCCCTGAGATTCTGCAGCCTTTATCTAATAAGAATAATAATATAAGAAATACTGTGCTATACGTGTAACATGCATTATAGTAATGGGTCTGTAGTAGTCAGAAATGAGATATGAAGACAGGAGATGCAACCCGAGTTTTATATTAGTGATGTTATATTAATTATGACAGATAAGGCTTTCCTATTATAGGCTTCATTTTTCAGATGCTTGAAACTTTCCCATAGGAATTTTCCTCATGACATTTTTTTGCCTAGTAATGAAAACAGGAGATTGGTTTTTAATGTTTTTGAAAGATTTTATCTAGGAGTAAAAGTGTTTTTTTAAAACATTTTTAAGTTACTTTGTATTCTGAAACCTCAAACCAAATAGCTTTTTAATGACCTTCACACTTGTCTCCAGTGAAGAAGTTTAGTGCCTTTAGTGTGTGAGGCAAAGTTTGATTTACAAATAATTAAATTACCAGCATCACCCAATGTTTCCTCTTCAAGTTGCCGGGTTTCCAAATAGCAGTTGCCCACTGCACTTTGCATATGAGGGGAAACTGCGTTTAGTTGGTCAGTAACTGAAAATTAGCCACTTCCAAAATGTGTGTGGTAGATACAGTTTTTGTACCTATTAAAAAAGAAGCCAGAGCTGAAAACTAGTTGTTGGATTCTGACATGGCCCCTTTGAATATAAGTGAGCTCTGCTGACAAAGGAGAGAGCAGTGTCAAGCTAAAACAGTGGCCTGTGTGATCTCCTTTTGTTTAAAAATCTCACAAAGACAGAATCACTTCATGCTCTGAGCTCAACAGATTGAGTTCCACTCAGGAGACAAATGGTTGAGATCCAAAACACGAAAGGTCTTGACTGCTCATTAAAATGTTAATTATGCAATGGAGGGTTCAGGGCTGTCCTTCAACCATGAATTTTCACATCTCAACCTATTAATGTATGAAGAAGCCATAGTACCTGCAGAATCACAGCATAAGAGAAAGATAGTACACACTTATTTAAGTATATGCATTTAAGTACATTGAAGTACATATACATTTAAGTATATTTCTTTAAATGCCAATCTTCGGAGAAATGAATTCATGCACTTCTTCCCCTTTATCACCAGCTCACTCGCCACACCATTAGAGACTAACTGGGTTAAGAGTTTTGAAATTTTCTTAACTGGGAGTGCAAGTGGACAGGCTACATATTTGTCTTCACTTTAGACAGTGTGTACCTTTTAGCCTCTGAATCTCTATAACCTATACTGTGCAGAGCACAAAAAAGGCATTAAAACATTTTATATAAATTTATAAATGAGTGAGATTAAAGAAAAATTTTATATTCTCTAAATTACAAAAGTCAGTGTTTTATGGTGTTTAAATCAGCACTGAAAAAGCCTTAATTTCACCTCTCCATGAATTCATAAAATACCATTCTTTCACATTTTATGTCAGAATTTAAAAATCAACTTACATATTAAGCATCATTAAGCACTGAACTTTACAAAGCCACATTACATGATCATACAAAGCCACTCCTGTCTCTTTACCATCCTTTCTGTTTGTACTGTGACCAAGAAATTAAGCACGGGCTTCCATCTCTTCTCTCCAGTCACGTTGACACACAGTCAGGAGTGGTCAGCTTGGCAAAGGCCTGGCCAGGTGGGTGATTCAGGATGTTTTGGGAACAACGCTTTCACTGTGAACTCTGGTCAGCAGTGGAAGTCTTCTATCCTAACATCCTTTTGTTTTGTGAGGGGTGGGTAATCTATGGCCTCGCACAAAAGAGATCTATCTTCAAATTCCCATAAAGCCAGAATTTTATAGAAATTACTACATTTTTGTAATTTTACACATTATTCTTCTTGACCATACTTATCAGGGCATTTGTTTTAAATATTCATGATTTCCAGAGAGACTAGTTTGAATGGGAGGTTTCCATTAATAATTTCTTGGCAGTGTTTAGGAGATAGAAAGATCACATCCTTTGCATTTCATTTAAGGATTTGACATGGCTTCTTTCCCTGGTTGTATGTATATATTTTGTCTTGATGTTTCATTAGCCACCTGAGACTTAAAAATAATATGTAACTTAGCTATTGGCTGTGTGATTCTGTGATCATAAAGAGATTTGCTAATTCAGGGTTCTGTTTTTAATTCTTAAGGTCTTTACAGTATCAAAAAATTCATGAAAAAATCAGTTCACGTCATCTCTTTTCTTCTTCATGGAGGACATTAATTACTTTACTTCTTTTAGCTTTGGGTCTTCCAAACCAGGACTCTGAAGCCTGGAAATTTTATGACGCCGTGACAAGAGCAATAATCCTTGATGGATAATCTTGTTCATGTCACATGACTCCTCTGATACGGTTTTCTTGTTGGTAAAATGATACATGTCATCATTGTGATGATACACAACATTTATATAAAGCGTTTAACTTTCAGAAAAGTATTTTTGTTCCCATTAATAATGCTTGGGCAATATAGCCACTAAATAAATGGCTCAGGAGTAAAGAATCCACATGCAGTACAGGAGATGCAGGAGACATGGGTTCAATCCCTGGGTCACGAAGATCCCCTGGAGGAGGGCATATCAACCCACTCTGGTATTCTTGCTGGGAAAATCCCGAGGACAGAGGAGCCTGGCAAGCTATGGTCCATGGGGTCACAAAGAGCTGGACACAACTGAGGAGACTGAGGACAAGGGTGTCTACTATCTTCTGTATTTTCAACAGCAATCCCCAAACGATAGATAGAACATGCAATTGTTTAACTTTATCAGTGAGGATACTGAGTCCCAATTTAGGCTAAGAATTTCCTCCAGGTAACAAGACTATGTTGGTGCTGAAATCAGAAACCATGATTCCTGTGTCCACATCTGTGACTTTAAAAAACAAAAACAATACAACTATGCAGGACAAGGACATTGGTTTTCCCATTAAGTCTATAAATGATATAAAAGGGAGGAAAACTGGCAAGCTCTTTTGAAACTGGTCACAAGTAAATTCTAAGTGTAATCTTAATTAGAGGGGGAAAAGAACAGATGAAAAGAATATTTACTGAAGCCATTATTACAAAGTTTGATTTGGCACAAGAACTCATCTCTGTCATCAAGTAGGCACAAAATGTTTGCAGCTTGGTTTTCATTGAGTGAGATTTTTCACTGCAATGCTGAGATATTGATTTGTTTGTAAAGAATTCAATAGTTGCAAATGAGTGGAATTGGGGGCTGATGCAAAATTAGTGTGTTGGTTGAATAAATGTATGACCAGGAACCAATGGCAACCCATTCCAGTACTCTTGCCTGAAAAATCCCATGGACGGAGAAACCTGGTGGGCTACAGTCCATGGAGTCGCAAAGAGTCGGACACGACTGAGCGACTTCACTTTCATTTTTCAGGAACCACTTGGTTGAGGTTAACAGATTATTTTCTTAGTTTATATTTTAATCAAATTCAGTTTTTTCAGAGATTAGGTAATTTCATGGACACATGTTTGTACATATTAATAATTTGTTCTGCCCCTCCAGTAATTTTTATTTCCTCTCTACTAATATTCAGGTTCCCTAATTGCACATAATACACTGGGGAAGTGAGCAGAGAAACAGCCCTAATATGCAGGGCTCCCTTTCTCAGAGTTCTGAAAATATTGTACCACCCAGATAGTCACTTTGACTATATATATATCTTCAGTGAATTCTCTTTTTTTTTTTTTTTTCATTTTTTGTGTAGGCAATCAATGATGAATCATAATTTTTGATGTATGATTAACCTAATAATTAAATTTCTATTTCTTGGAAATAATAATTCTGATATTAAAAAACAGATTTCTAGCTTTGTCCCAGAATTAATGCATCAGAATTTTGAGTGAATTAAGCTCCCACTCATAAGTGATGCTTCAGTTTCATGTCTCAACAGTAAATTTTTGAGAACTGGTCTTCCAATTTGGATTAACATTGCAGGCATGTGTTCCAGTTTTTAACTTGGAAAACAGCTGACCTGTGACCCAGTGCCAAAAGCATGACTAGACCAGTTTATAGCCAAACCATATCGTAATTATAATCTCAAATATAATAGGATTTTAAAAAGTTATGTAATACAAGTAGCTGCCTTAGACTCTTACTCGGTGATTCTGCTGTTGAATTTTTTCTTTTTAACCAGGATTTCCACATATAGAAAACTATTGTACCTTTCACAGTGTTTTATGAACTGTTTTTGGTTGATAATTTTTTAACAGCATGGTGATTTGACTTCAAGGTGCTAGGAACTCTAAGAGTTCACAACACTTATCATCTTATCCCAAAATATGTAGCATAAATTTCCAGGATAAACAGCAGACCTTCACTTGCAAGCGCAAGACTGCATGCTCTCTTATAAATTGTCTCTTTTTTAATGGATGTTCTGCAAAACAGTAATAACTGGATGTCCTGGCTAAAGCTTCAAGATGACCATTGTAAGTCAGTGGTTAAATATCAATTTGCAAACTCTGTTTTATCACTATAAATCTGGATAGATTATTTACATAACTTTAGCAAAAGTTTACATAATATTACACCTCCTTGGTAGATAGTGAAAAGTAATAAAACTAAATATTGGTTTATGAGCCCAGTCATTATTAATTCAATTCAATGTGCCATAATGCTACTTTAGTTTAAGAGAAAATATTTATATACTACAGAATGACTTGAGAATAAAAGACTTGGATAATCCATTTAATATTGAAACTCTTATATTCCTGAGTCACACATTAATGCATGTACATATTGAAAGCTATATATATATATAAATTTTTCTTAAAATTGTCCTTTTAGCTTTCTGGTAAGGGGACTTCACAGTATAAAAGTACTTACAAAGAGATATTCATTTTTTATAAGTAAAGACTATGAAAGAATTAATCTTATGGTAATCATATGTTAGCTTGCTCTTATTTCACATAATTTTTTTGAATTACAAAAGAATTTTTTATTATATAGGTAATATAGTAATGGGAGAAATACAAAGGTACGAAAAATATAAAGAAGCAATAAATAATACTTATAATTCAATACGCTGAAGCAACCACTGTAATTAATTTGTCAAATATACATTTAGTCTTTTTTATATGTGTATTTTACATATTGGGATTAATCCTCTGCAGAAAGGAACAAAAGCCATTAGAATCAGGAAATGAGCAATTTAGTTGGATACACAGACTGCTTTGTGTCCAGATTATCTGAGAACTAGTGGGGAAAGGAACTTATGTTTAAATCTGCTCAATTTCAGTAATACTTCTGTTTCAGGGTTGTACACTCAGCTGTTGTAGGTTATATCAGACTAAAAACTGGTTACTAGCCTAGATAAACAGTTTTGTTTTCTTTTTTGAGGGAGGAAAATATCCAAATAGAATGAATTGTCTTGTGATTTTGAGATTAACTCACCCTCAGTGGTTCAAGGAATGTTTAAGTATTTTAAAAAGAAATGCAGAGAAAAATCATTTCTAAGAGCTTTTCTTACCCACACCCTAGAATGACTTTGGAAATCTTTCTTAAATTAGTTATAGATAGAACTAAATTGTCTTTTTGCTATTTTAGTAGACATACCATACATAATTTATCAATAAACTAAAATATATTAAAGCAGGCCCCTTTAGTCCCATTCAAAATTAGAACTCCATATCCCAAAACGGTCTCACTCTCTCTTTTTTCTTCTTTCCATTGCATCTGCTCTTGTCTCTTTTTTTTTTTCCTTTTAAATTTGTCTAAACAAACTTTGGGGAAATTTCTGAGGACAAAAAAGGCTTAAAATGACATCAATGAGATTTTATTCTTGAATGTTCTTTCATTTTATTGACAGGAATAATACTTTTCCCCTTGGAGGTATAGTCGATTTTTTTTTTCTTCCTTCTTTCTTTCTAATTCCAACACTGAATCAAATTATGGAACCTCTGTTTCAACAAATTGTGGAACCTCTGTTGGGTCTTCCTGGTGGCTCAAATAGTAAAGAATTTGCCTGCAATGTAGGAGACCTGGGTTCGATTCCCCAGTTGGGAAAATCCCCTGGAGAAGAGAATGACAACCTGCTGCAGTATTCTTGCCTGGAGAATTCCATGAACAGAGGAACCTGGCAGGCTACAGTTCATGGGTTCTCAAAGAGTTGGACATGACTGAATGACTAACACTGTTTCACCATTGCTACATCCTATCAGAATCATCTCTCACTGAACCATTAAGGTCTGTGTTGGAAGACATTAGGAGATTTATTCCTACCTTAAATTAAAAATATAATTGATAAAACTTTATGTTTATACATTGACTCACATGCAATCTTTTTTCTTCTATTGCTAAACTCTTTGATATCACCAGCTTTCTTTTTTAACTTCCAGAAATCTAGTCTCCATCTGAGCCCTCTGCTAAAATCATTCTCTCAAATGTTCTTAATGGCCTTTGTGCCCACAGTGACCATACTCAACACAATTCTTTTTATTCTCTTAATTATTTTCCCTTTCCAGTCACTTTTTCATGAAGTCCTGCCCACATATTTTCTGTAGGATTTTTAATAATTAATTTAATTAAATTAATTAGACATACAGATGATACCACTCTAATGGCAGAAAGAGAACTAAGGAACCTCTTGATGAGGGTGAAAAAGGAGAGTGAAAAAGTGTTGGCCTAAAACTCAACATTGAAAAAACTAAGATGATGGCATCCGGTTCCATCACTTCATGGCAAATAGATGGAGGAAAAGTGGAAACAGTGAGAGATTTTATTTTCTTGGGCTCCAGAATCACTGCAGACGATAACTGTAGCCATGAAATTAAAAGACATTTGCTCTTTGGAAGAAAAGTTATGACAAACCTAGACAGCATATTACAAAGCAGAGGCATCACTTTGTGACAAACGGCCATCTAGTCAAAGTTATGGTTTTTCCAGTAGGCATGGTAAGATGTGAGAACAGGACCTTAAAGAAGACTAGGTGCTGAAGAATTCATGTTTTTGAACTGTGGTGCTGGAGAAGATATTCATGAGAGACCCTTGGTCAGCAAGGAGATCAAACTGGTCAATCCTAAAAGAAATCAGTCCTGACTATTCATTGGAAGGATTGATGCTGAATCTGAAGCGCCAATACTTTGGCCACCTGATGCGAAGAGCTGACTCATTGAGAAAGACCTTAATGCTTGGGAAAATTTGAAGGCAGGAGGAGAAGGGGGCGACAGAGGATGAGATGATTGGATGGCATCACGGACACAGTGGACATGAGTTTGAGCATACTGCAGGAGATTGTGAAATTCAAGGAAGCCTGGCATGCTGCAGTCCATGGGGTCACAAAGAATTTGACACAACTTAGCAACTAAACAACAGCATTGCTTTACAGTGTTGTATTAATTTCTGCTGTACGGCAAAGTGAACGAGTTAGACATAAACATGTATCCATTCTTTTTTAGGTTATTTTCTCATAGAGGCCCCTTCAGAGTATTAAGGAGTGAGTTCCCTGTGCTATAGAGAAGGTCTTTGTTGGTTATCTATTTTATATACAGTAGTGTGTGTATGTCCCTCTGAATTTCCCAGCATAGTCCTCCCTTCCTTCCTCCTTCATAATCTTAAGTTTGTTTTCTACATCTGTGACTCTATTTCTGTTTTGTAAATAAGTTCATTTGTACCATTTTTTTTATATTCCTCATACAATATTTCTCTTTCTCCAAGTGAATTACTGAGATTTCAGTTCCCAAAACGGTGCCCTTTCTGAGTACTCCCTTGAATGTTCTTAGCTCAAGCTGTGCACTCCCCTGCCTCCACCTCACTGGGAGAACTGAGAGATGGGAATCTGCTCTGAAGGTATACAGGCTCAGGCTTAGCTCCTGGTGCAGCTCTGCACCAGCGGGATGGCGTGAGGAATGTCACCATCTCTTGGTGACATTTATTTATTTTAAACATATATAATAAGGACAAAGGTAGGCATCCACGGTTACATGGACCCTAGGCAGATGGAGATATCCGGGTACCTTCCAACTGTGGGCTTTTTTCTGTCTCCAGGGCCCTCATGATCCTCGATGGAGGCACTGAGTCTCTTTGTCAATCCTAGCAACCTTGATATTTCATTTTAGGATTTCTTTGTAAACGTGTTTAAAGTATCCACCACAACACCTAACACTGGATAGACACTCAATAAATGTTAGCTGTTATTTTCATTAGCATGATTATTTTTATTTGCCTATTGACTAATTAATGATGGCACCTTGCATATCTTAACCTTTAATTATTAATACATCATGGTGAAGATATTTATACATATTTATAAGCCAGTAGATTGATTCCCTTAATGGTTTTACTTCCCATACTCCTTTCTTCTCTCAGCACTTCCAGTTTACAAAATGGCAAAAAAAGATACTGCTTTTCCCCTTTTTAATTGTTTTTCTTTTTGCTCTGGGTGTGTAAGAGTTCCTTATGTGTTTGACACATTAACTTCTCATCATTTACGTGGCTCAAGAGTAGTTTTTCCCATTCTGCTGGCTGCCAATTCACTCTCTTGCTTCCTTTGTTAGGCAGAATTTTTTTTCATCTACTTGTCATTTTTTTTGCTTTTGTTGCTTGTACTTTGGAAATCGTGGTTGCCAGCAGCTGGGAGAGGAGGCAATGGAGAGTTTCTGTTCTGTGGGGTAAAGTTTCAGTTATCCAAGATGAGTAGGTTCCAGAGATCTGTGTACGACATTCGGGCTATTGTCAGCTGTGTATTCCGCGCCTCACACGTTAGCTGTTCTTACCACAGTTTTAAACATAAGTAAGTAAATGAACAAATGCCACTACTGGAAATAAAACTGATGCTACCATCCTTGTAAATGATACTCAGTCAAAAGCAACAACAAAAGCAACATATTCTTGAATTTAATGTGTGACGAAATGACAATGACACTACACCTGCAAAATAACCACTGAAGCTCTCAAGCTCCAAAAGGCAACGTGGAAATCTGTATGGCCATAAAATAATCTAGCACAGTGTTTGAATGTCTTTGAAGATTAATAATATTTGTTGAGAAATGAAGTAATGAGGTCAGAAAGTCCAGCCACCCTAGGTCAAAATCTACACCAAAATCAACAAATCAAAAATACAACAAAATCAACAAATATTTATCAAGCACCTGCTACATGTCAAGCTCTGTTTAAGATCTTAGAAGACTGAAATGAATGCATAGATATCACTATTCTCTAGAAGTTTGCATTCTAGTAAGCAAGGACAGGAAAAAAGTGAATTAAAAAGTGCATGCATAAATGTGTTAGATGTAGTAAGTGCTACAGGCAGCAGTAGACCAATAAGGTCAAGAGCAGGGCATGTAGGAAAGTAATGATGGGTAAGGCATCATTTCCTGTGTAACAAACCACCTCAAATCTTAGTGGCGTAGAAAGCAATCACGTTGCTGTTCATAATTCTGTGATTCAGCTGTTTGATTGAGTTCAGCTAGTTGGTTCTTCTGCAGTTTTGTCTGATGTCATTCACCAGGCTACAGTAAACTAACAGCTCTGCTTAGGGATGGATGACCTAATATGGCCTCACTCACATACCTGGTGGTTGGTGCTGGTTGGTCACCCTTCGTGAAGCCAGACTGTGCCACCCCACATGAAAGCAGAATTTCAGGATGATGAGGCTGGAAACTGTAAGAACTTCTGAGCCCTCAGCTCAAACAGATCACTTTCACTGCATTTTTCTGACCAAATCAAGTCACAGGCTTACCACAATTCACAGCAAGAGGAAGGAAAACCTCCACCTCTTGATGAGAAGAACTGTATAGGAGTTGAGCTAACTTTAGCCTACTACAGAGGGGGAGTTACTATGTTAAGTTGGATAGTCAGTGACATCTCTGGAAGGATTACATAAAGGCAGAGACCTATGTGATGTGAGAGAATCAGCAACATGACTGTCTTTGAAGAGTGCATTCTGGACCCTGAGAATTGATAGCACAAAAATGCCACAGTGAGGAAACAACAAGCTTACAGGCATTGTCTTTCTCTCCATGTGAGATGAGAAGAACCATTGAAAGAGTTTTGAACAGAGCGACATGAGTGCTCATATGTGTCAATAGGATCTCTGGTTGCTGTGTTGAAATTGAACTTGAGGGTAGATAGCAAGGAAGGAACGGGGAGCCCAATAATGGTATTTATCTGGAGAGAAAATGATAGTGCCTTAAAATGGAAGGGCAGTACTGGAAGCGTTTTCTGGAACAATTTGTAAAACTAATCAGATAGAAAACATTCTTGGTTGTACAGTCTTTACAACCAGAAGGTCAACTTTCCTAGGAAAGAAAATGTTAGGTTTCTTTTTGTATGTGTCTTCCACTTTGGTATTTGAAAAACACTCACCAAATACTTACTGACTTGTTAGTGAAGACTTAGGCCTTACTGCTGGATTGAGCATAATCACTGCAGGATGCCAAATCTTTCAGAATGTATCATCAGATGATGTTTAACGACCTTAAGCAAATAGATAAGCCTATTAAGATCCATTGATACTCTTCAGATTGCATTTCTGTGATATGCTAAAGGACAGCAGATGATTTAGAGCTTAAACATTCTGTCTGGGTCCAAAAGTATTAAAAAAATCCATCGCTTGAAATATAAATAATTGTTAAATTAACTGAGCAAAATATTGTCACTAAGTCCTTACTAAGTGAAAACTGGTATGTCGGTGATTCAAATTCATACAAGACACGGTTCTCAAAAGCACTGACATTTTATTGTGGCATGGAGAGTGTTCATTTTGTAAATAAAGTAAGAAAGGTGAATTTATCAACTAATGTTCCAGTGGTGGACAGAAAGCATGAATAGGCACAGAGAAGTGCTGGGAAAATCTAAGTGTGGGGTGTTCCTGGAACTAGCTCATATCTAGGTGGAACATTCTTAAAGAGATGGGAATACCAGATCACCTGACCTGCCTCCTGAGAAACCTGTATGCAGGTCAAGAAGCAACAGTTAGAAATGGACATGGAACAACAGACTGGTTCCAAATAGGGAAAGGAGTATGTCAAGGCTGTATATTGTCACCCTGCTTATTTAACTTATATGCAGAGTGCATCATGAGAAATGCTGGGCTGGAAGAAGCACAAGCTGGAATCAAGATTGCCGGGAGAAATATCAATAACCTCAGATATGCAGATGACACCACCCTTATGATAGAAAGTGAAGAAGAACTAAAGAGCCTTTTGATGAAAGTGAAAGAGGAGAGTGAAAAAGTTGGCTTAAAGCTCAACATTCAGAAAACTAAGATCATGGCATCCAGTCCCATCACTTCATGCAAATAGATGGGGAAGCAGTAGAAACAGTGAGAGACTTTATTTTGGGGGGCTCCAAAATCACTGCAGATGGTGACTGCAGCCATGAAATTAAAAGACGCTCGCTCCTCAGAAGAAAAGCTATGACCAACCTAGACAGCATATTAAAAAGCAGAGACATTACTTTGCCACCAAAGGTCTGTCTAGTCAATGCTATGGTTTATCCAGTAGTCATGTATGCATATGAGAGTTGGACTATAAAGAAAGCTGAGTGCCAAAGAATTGATGCTTTTGAACTGTGGTGTTGGAGAAGACTCTTGAGAGTCCCTTGGACATCAAGGAGATCAAACCAGTCAACCCTAAAGGAAATCAGTCCTGAATATTCATTGGAAGGATTGATGCTGAAGCTGAAACTCCAATATTTTAGCCACTTGATGCAAAGAGCTGACTACTTAGAAAAGACCCTGATGCTGGGAAAGATTGAAGGCAGGAGGAGAAGGGGACAACAGAGGATGAGATAGTTGGTTGGCATCACCAACTCAATGGACATGAGTTTGGGTAGACTTCAGGAGTTGGTGATGGACAGGGAAGCCTGGCATGCTGCAGTCCATGGTGCCACAAAGAGTTGAACATGACTGAGCAACTGAACTGAACTGAGGTGAAAAATTGGGATTCTGCTGGTATTTAAGGTATGGAGGAGTCACTTATGATTTCAGGTTCAGTAGTGGATGATAAGTGTTGTTCCCTCTTGTCGCAGAGTACTCACTCCTAAATTTCATGACAGTGAATGAAATATTAATGCTTTATGTTGTTTTTATTCTTTTTATGGTAAAAATGATTTATATATGTATGTGTATACTAGTATATAATACTATATGCAGCCATTATGATAATTTATATATATATATATATATATTTCACTTATAAAACAAGATGAACACAACAGTTTGATAATCTATCTTTAGCTAAATTCATCCACTGATACATCATACTTTCTAAAAACCACTACACAAAGGCCATGTTATTTTCAAGTGTAGGTAACATGACATGCAGACCTTACACTTCATAGGACTGTTTATTACATTCTGTTTAAAACAGGTCACATCTAAAATTTAGTATTTAAAAAAATCTCTACTCTTTGAATGAGAGAGACAACCTTGTATCACTCTGTGCCTTCAACAAGCTTCCTAAGTTCACTGCACTTCACTTTCCTCATCTGTAAAAGTAAGTGTTTGGGATAGATCAGTGCTTCTCAACCCTGACTGCATATCAGAATGATCTGGGGAAAAGAAAGAATTCCAGGCCCCACCTCAGACTTTAATTTTTAAAGGTCTCCAGATGGCTTTAATATACAATAAGTGTTGAAAACCAATGGGCTAGGTGATCACTAAGGTTAGTTCTCACAAAACTTCCTAATTTTATGAATCACTGCGTTCTGACATAGCAATGGTTGCTAGAGACAACAAATTTGTCAGTATTTCCAATGTCCTGGAAACTAGATTACCCTCAAGACTGTTTCTGCTCAAAACTGAGAACATTTCCTTATCTGTACTCCAAAATTTCTGTATTATGAGAATAATTTATACAAAGAGACATATATAATTATTCATTCGAGGGTAGCGTATACATTGAAAGTGATACAGATTCACCTAGTTCTTAGACATTAATGACTGCTATGACTGGGAAACACTTTCCTTCAGTGCACATACGTTTTAAGGACAGTGTACTCAGAAGTTATGTATTAAAGTTTTAAGAAGTGATATTGTAGCTATTTTGATTTTGAATAAATTGACCGTCAAAATCCTGAGATTTTATAATAAACCTCCTAAAGTGTATCACTTATTCATGATAAACACTTTACACACTGATGTACCGTGAAGCAGTATAAACAGTTTATAAAAGACTGATTTGAGAGGAATATTTAGCTGTATTGCTATTTCAAAAGATACAAGTTTGTTTTCTTGACACAGTTTTGAAATGTGTCACTGTAAGTTTTTGCTATCAAGTTTTTTACTAACAACTTTTCATTGGAGTGAATGGATAATCTTTTTCTTTAATCTTAAATGCTAAAGAATATAATTGTATGCTATAGTATTTAATTCTCCCATGAAATCAAGAACTCAACAATGAATTCAGATGCAGAGAAATATCATATAAACTCTTAGAAAATTGGGAAAGGCCTGAAATAAATAGTAAGCTGGGAAGTAATAGATTTGGGGTCTTATATATTTTCACAGAACTCTGTGCTTGTGAGTATGTACTTTTGAGTACTTGGGACAGGCAGACTCTTTTCTTCTTTTAGCCAGCCTAATAATAGGAAGAAGGAGAAGAGGTACAGATGACAGCTAATGGCTAACATGGGTGAATGTAGGTGTAGCCAACAAAGAATGTGCTAGTTATATGAAATTTCTGCAGGCCTAGTTATTTTGAAAACTTTTGAAAAAAAAATTAGCATCCAGAAAAGACACTATGAAAAAAAAGATGTGATTTTTCAGTATCGCCATTTTGTGTTTGTTTCTGACATCCTCAGTCTGTTAGTCTTATTATATCTTTAATGTTCATACATATTTCATTGTATTTGCTTGCCCCATTGATGACAATGTGCACTTAATAACTAAGAATAATTCACAGTTATACCATTAATCATGGCATGCAAATCTCTGAAATTAGAAGAATAATGTGACTGCTGAAATAGTCCACGTGTTTTAAAACCTTGTTCTGTGCAGACTAAGGAAGCTGTTTTGCTTCACATTATCTCTACCACCATAACAGTTTGTTTTACAAGATCTCCCTGAAATCAATCAGACACATGTGCCATGCTTTCAAAGAATTTTGTACAGTTGGAATAGCTATGAACTATTTGAAAATACAAGTGACATATATTATAGTTTTTGTAATAATAGTAATATGTATGCTAGTGATTTTATAATATCAAGAGATTTTATGAAACAATATAAAATTTAACATCTGATAGCATCACACTTATTATTACTCAACTCTTGGAAGTGACTAAGTATAGAAGTTGCTAGTTACCCCTCACCTATCAAAATTTTCACTCCTACCCATCTGATCATATTCTGGTGTTCTGCCATCAGATGCGTTATTTTATGTTTTATGACTGTGTTAAACTGAAGAGAACACATCAAACTATACTCAAATCACTTTTATTATCTTAGTTTAATCAGATAAAGTCAACAAAGGGATAATAATCCCAAAGAAAACTAAGGACAGAGGTTATGTAACCTTAAGAGGGGACCCATCAAAAGGGGTCCAGTGAGATTAGAAACATTTCATGCTTGGGGGGAATGAAAGATTAAAAAATGGAAACCAGTGTCACTTACTTCCCAGTTTGCCTGGGGCTGGATCAGGTCAGCACTACATCATTGTACAGAGCAAAGTAAATTGACCTACTTTTCTAAAGATGTCATATAAAATTTACATGATCTTCAGAGTATAGCAACATTATATTGAACATAGACTATATCTGACAGTCAAAGGTTAGTGATAGGTAACATTTTCTTGAGTAAACAAGCTTTCACTACCTAAATATAAACATGCCACTTTGTCTCATATGAGGTCTTATTTGCAGTACAGTTTTGTTCCTGGTTAAGACTTTGTTTTGGTTTATTGTTCATAGCTACATAATGTGAAAAGTGTATGTATTGGACTCCATCTTGAGAGCAGAAATACTTCTTTCCAGGATAAATAAGCTGCTATCCAGGATGAATAATGTAATGTTATGCTTTAAAAATTGTCGGATTCTCTTAAATGTATCATTCTTCTTTAAACTTTAATCTCCTGAGATAAACATTTTTTATTTGGCCTTAACTGTTTGTCACAAGAAGATAAGATATAAGAGACAGACAATCAATTATATATATATAAGTATA
Source organism: Cervus canadensis (assembly GCF_019320065.1). Lineage (NCBI taxonomy): Eukaryota > Metazoa > Chordata > Mammalia > Artiodactyla > Cervidae > Cervus > Cervus canadensis. The sequence goes on from NC_057405.1 coordinate 20,967,087, forward strand.
TATATATAAAAGTATATATATATATAAAAGCATATTTATATATATATATTGCATGGTTCTATGACATCATGAGAAAGAAAAGAACCTACCAAATTTTTAACTGACTCATATTAGCTGGCTAATACTTAGAAGTACTTGGGTAAACTTAGTCATAATTTTTATGTGCATCTTCCCAAATATAGTCTATTCTTTCTCTTTAAAAAAAAGTTATAACTAACAGTATTTTGAGTCATGAATATTAATGACATCAAATCAATATTAAAATAAAATTAATAAATGTTAAACAGATATTGCATCTAAATACAAAAATAGGGATAGTGTGAATTATATTCTACAACTCAACCTGGAGGTCCAACTATCACAGTGAAACCTCTGTCATTGAAATACCTCAGAAATAGACTGCATTCATATTTAGCCCAATAGCTTTAGGCATTCAGAGATATGGAGTAGGTGAAATAAAAAGTACCTTATCAAAATTAACATCAAGCCATGTGTTCTGCTTCTGGAGTTTTAGAGTCATTTTTAACATAGATAGTAACTTGGTTTGAAATTTAAGCACACACATACACACAGGTTTGCTAGTTGGAGAGTTTCCATGCCTGGGGGAAGGGAGGTGACAATTGGTGCATTCAGTATATAACACGTGTAATGATAATCAAGTTGATTGGTTGAACTCCGTAGCTATTTTTTTTTTTTTCTTTTCTTCCTCTTCTTGTGGAGTAGTTCAGTTGGGGGTGGAAGGATTCTCCCCCTTCTTTACCCCCCTCAAGTAGGCGTAGGTTGATACCATTTTTATTGTTCTGCTGGGGTGGGAAACAAACCATATGCTTTAGAATTTTGAATGGCTACACCAAAGGGAACATTGAAGCAGGCCCTCTTTCCCCTTTCCTACCAGACTTTGAGGTGGAGTTATTCTTCTAAATGTTGTAGCAGACTCCAGGTTAGCTTAATACTTAATGCCCCACCCCGGGAAGAGAGGTGGGTGGGGATGGGGGGAGCAATGTCAAGGGCTTCAGAGGAGCTCGGGCTGAGTGAAGTGTGGAGTGGGAAGCTTCTGTCTGAGACCCACCCCTCCCCTGGATACCAGGCGAAGGCAATGAGAGTCGGAACCAGCTGACGCCGCTGCTGCTGCTGCTGCTGCTTCCCATTTCCAGGGTGAAATTTTCACAGCAGCTAATTCTAAGGGGAGGGAAAAAAAAATCCCTAACCAACAGCGGAGAAGATTTTATCACCCAACACGAGCTATCTAACCTTTTAGGCAGGCTTTTCAGAGAAATCCTCGTTTTAAAAGCCAACATTCACGATCCAAAAATACGGGACGGGAATCAGAGCTGGTATGAAATGTGAAAAGCCTCTTTACACTCTGAGTGTTTGAAACGATCCGATGAGCATAGGAAGTGGCTGCCAACGCTCTGGCGGCTGCTCGTGCCGCCGCCGCCGCCGCCGTTCCTCGCAGAGGGCTGGACAGAGTCAGTCCCGGTTTCAGCACCTCCGGCGCTGGACAGCTCTCTGCACGCTGCACCGCCGCCCGCCTGCTTCCTCCAAACACTCTCGCTTTGCCTTACTGGAGATGCATCTAAATTACGTCCTATTCAACAACAAGTAGATTTTTTTTTTTTCCTTTTTCCTGTGCGGGAATTACAGTAGACGATTCTCTCAATTAAACTGCATTTTCTTCTTTACGGAATTGACCGTCAGGCGTATTTATCCCGATCTTCCCCCCACACTTTGCAGGAACGATTCTTTGGGAACGTGGTCCACCCAGGGATGTAAAACTGTGCTTACCGATGCATCCCATACGAAATGCTTATGTGATCGTCTCTCTACCTTCGCCATTTTGGCTCAGCAACCTAGAGAAATAGTAAGTAACAAAGGGAAAACACGGCTTTAATGCAAAGGCAGGGACGTTGTGGAGAGTGTTTCTCCAGGGAACTGCATTTTAAATGGGGAAATGGAAAATGTTGCAGGGTGGCAAAATTGGGTTCGTCTCCTCCTTAGCTACAGTGGCTTGGTGAAATGAATTCTAGTTGGTGTGCTATAACTAAATTCTACTCAATTTTATGTCTTCTAACTTGAAATTTCTGCAGTATAGTTTTAAGTATGTAGTCCAATCATATTGCTAATATGCTGCAAACTTTCAAATAAAAATAATTGTCAGCTTAACCTTTATTTTAGAACTCGAAATCTGTTCTGGGGAATTTGTAAGGATACTGTTAGTAGTAGAATGAAGACCCCAGACACTATAGCCAAACACATTGCATATCTGCATTGGATATTTTCAGTACAGGTTTTCTGGGATGTCCTTGGATATTTATTTTTAAAACATTAAATGAAGTTTTTGTGAAAGTATGGACTATCAGAAACTGTAAAATCATTCCTTAGAAGTATATAGATTTGCAAAACTAGTTTCTGAAGCAGGCAGCTATATGAACTGTCTGAAAGAAAAACAATATCCTCATCAAAGGTATTTTGAAAAATTGTTTCAGAAATTGAAATGGTGAGAAATAATTATTAAGATAAATGTGACTTTCTTTCTAAATCTGGCCTAAATATGCATCACTGTTACTTATTTTGATAACCAAAAATATCTATAAAATTCATTGTGCCTATCTAAGATTTGGAACACACTTGATCTTAAAGTATATTTCTTTAAACTTCCAATACTAAAAATATGAAAAAACAGTAGATTTTACTAGTTAGTACCATGTTAGTGTCTGAAGAAAGAAATCTCTCAAATCAGTGACTGCTTGTGATCTTTATACATTTTTTTAAAAATATAAGGTTTTATTTTTCAAGGTCATATATTTAGAGAATGATATTGACTGTGAAAATTAACTCTATATTTTGTTCACAGAAAAAAGAATCACAAAACATATTCTAGGTCTTATATCTGAAATTTGATTTTCTTCTGTATTCTAGGAGGCCAAGCTACTGAAATTAAATGAAAGAATACTTGACTTAAAGCAAAGTTGTCAAAAGTCAGAAAGTTTGAACATTTTTCAATATCTAGTTACCAGATTTGTATAACATAATGCCTTATAAATAGGAGGATAAAGGTACATTTCGCTAAAAACGCATATTGTGAAATAACTGAACTGTAGTTAGTTGAAGAAAAATGAATACTGCTTCAAATATCAGCTAGAGAAAATTTAATGTGTTAATGCTGTCCAAGTTGTAACTTTAGTGATTTATTTTAGAAAGCAATAAATGGGTATATGCCACAATCCAGCACTGAAAACTCTTAAGGCCTTCATTACTTCACAGTGGGAGAGAGGGAGCAGCTAGAATTAGTCATTTTAGGGGTTGAGAATATGTGAACAGAGTGGTTACTGGGTAATTATCTGGTTACTATAACAACTATATTGGCTATTTTTGAGTGTTAGGATAGTTTGGTTGAGTTTAGAAGTTATTTTCATTTATTTTAAAAATCCTCTTTCTCTCTCTCTATTTTGTGTGCTTCTTTTTTTTGATTTGCAGATCATGGAATCCTCCAGTACACCTTCAGTTACCCTAATCGTGGGCAGTGGCCTTTCCTGCTTGGCGTTGGTCACCCTAGCAGTGGTCTATGCTGCGTTATGGAGGTATGTAATCAGTTAACACACTTCAAATGGAATGCTGTTATTCAGAGTTAAATCAGAGAGTATGATAGCTATTATATGTCTCATGTTTTCTTGATTTATTGGAAAAAGTACCTTTAAAACAGCTATAATTGCTTTGATTGAACTATAATAGATGAACTCAAAAGTGCTAAGTAAGTGTTTACTTAATTTTCTTCTCTATATTTTCCTATGATAAGAAAATAAATGAAGCATACACACACACACTCGCACACACACATACTCAATTCAGATGATGGTAGTCTTCAACAAGTTGGTTATGCCCAAGTATTCTTAATACCCCAAATTCAGTCTATGTGCGGTTTCTATTTATCCCAACTGCTACTGAGTTTGAGAGTTTAATTGATACAGTCAAATTAATTTCTCTGTCATAGAAATATGGTCTACAAATTCTTGTTTTAAACACATACAATGTGTCCTATACAACGAGTAAAATCTTCTATAATATTAATATATTAACATAATAGATACCATAAAGCTTTAGAAAAGGTTTCTTGGTTGAATGTTTCCAATAAGTCAGATTTTGACAAACTGATTAAAAGAAGTCAGAAAAAATACATAGACAAGAAGAAGTGATTGAAAAATACTGTTCTATAATACCTGAAATTGCATCTGCTTGATATTATGTGAAAATATTGTGTTTTCCTAAGATTTGTTCTTATTCTATTAATGAGAATATTAGACTTGTAAGGTTTATTATGTCTACTGACATATTGTTAGCTAGTGTGTAACCAAACTTCCCAATAAATTTTTAAATGTTAAACATTATTATATCCATATTTATTAGTTAAAAATATTCTAAAAACAGTTGCTATATTAGTAAATAGATAATTGCATATTATTATTTGAATATTTGAAATATTAAGATTGCAAAGATTGCCAGCCCTAGTATTGTACTTATCTTTTACTTAATATAAAAAAATTCTGTCCAAAAGTTAATTATAATTTATTAAGGAAAGGTCATTTGATTGACCTCTATTTTTGGGAAAAAAATGTTCTCTGTTACATTTTTTACTCTTTTGAAGACAAAAGTTAATTGTCCAGGATATTATATTGTCAAAGATATTAAAATTTTTATGCTTCATACAAAACTAAGTATGTATACATTCTTGGTCTGTTGGTGCAGATATGTAACAGAAGTTCTGCCTTCCCATGAAGGGTAGTGAAATGTTAAGAAAGACAATCTAATAATCTATAATCAGTCTTATGAAATGAAAGAGATGCTTGGTCTAGGCATGGCATAGTAGAGAGTAGGATCCTGGGTTCAGGGCTCAGTCGATCAGGCATTGTCCTGATAATACAAGAGCAAGACAGGCAAAGACTGGAAAGAAGCCTTTCTCTCCCACAGTTGCCTAAAAGATTCTTCTAAGGAAATGAGGCAGTGTTTACAGGCCAGGATACTAGGTAATAGTATCACAGTTCATCAATAGCATCATAATTCATACTCACTGAGATATTCAGGACTGAGTTCCATTTCTCATTACTTAGAGTTCAGCCACCAATTCCACCTTTTCTTCACACTTCAACACATATGGCTAATGCTAGCACAAACACTGCTGGTATAAATGATATAAAAAGTTTATCCAAGAAGTATGGGATTAATTAGTCCCTAGTAAAGTTTTCTGTAATACAGAAAATCCAGGAAAATCACCTACTATAAGAGTTTTCTCCAACTGAAAGTATCTACCCAGTTTTGACATGACACTTAGAAGTATAAAAGACACTCCCCAGAAACAACATAAATTTGAATTCCTAACAGTTAGTGGCCATCAACTCATTGTCTACAGGTAGAAGAATTGAAATAATATTAACAATTTGATAGAAGTTTCAAGATTCAAAAGCTATTGATATTAAGTGGCTCTTGTAGCATGAATGCTCACGATCCTACTGCCTTTTTTTCTAATTAAGAGATTTATAATTTTTGCTTTTCTAATGATGGATAAAATGTGTGAACATCAGAATTATTTTATATATAATTACTACTTTGAAATTTGTTGGTGTCTCATATAGTTTATTAGAAATGTTCATCAAAAAAATGAATCCACTGTGACATTCTCTCCACCTACAAATATATTCTGGGGAGTTATGTTGTTACATCAAAGAGCAACTGAGCTTGTCCTTTCAGCCCATATATTGAAATGATGCACTCACAAATTTTGTTTAAAACATAAAACATTTTTATAGAAAGTTTTCAAAGTTGAGATAACTAGTAAAATTTTAAGGCAATATTACAATGGAAATGAAAATGGAAAAACTCTGCAGGTTGGTCAGTCTAGGTCCTTATTACCACGATTCTTCTATTTACTGAGTAAATAATATCAATGAAAACTTTTAAATAATATCTATGTACTTGTGGTGTCATGGAAGCCTTTAATATCACATAGAGGGTCAGTTTTGTGCAGTCCTTAAACTTTTTGTGATACATATCCCACCCACAAAATAAGAAGCAACATAACATTTGATGATGTTTTCAGTATCCCAGTGTGTGGTTTATTATATTTTTAGATATTGATGATGCAGGGACAAGATTAAGCTACTCTTGAGCCCATTTTTCTTTTTTAGTTGAGAGTCAACTTAGGCACCTTCTATGTTCTGTGAAGAAAGGAAGTTTCTCTTACATTAAAAATGCTTTTTATGTTTTATTGTTACTCATTTCTGGTTTGCAGTCTTTTCTGAACTATGTGGTGGAATGTAGGGCCTCAGCCTTCATATTCCTCACAACAGAGAGAAAGAACTTTGATAGATTTTACTTTCTAAAGTGTCTCCAGATCTCTTGCACCCCCGTGTAACCCGGGACAGGGAAGCCCACGCCTGTGGTGGACAGTGATTTCATGTTCTAATACAAATCGGACAGTCTCAAATACACAGCAAGAACAAATATATCTTCTTCTTTTTTTTTTTTAACTGTCACTCAGTGATTTGCCACTGGGTACAGGAAAGCAAAATAGCTGCTACCCTGTTAGGGTAAACAGCTGGTAGAACATTTGATTCTGAGCAGTTTTCTCCATGAATTACATTCTTGATGCACTTAAAAATTATGTGACAGACCATATATAAACTTCTTCATAAGGGTAAAATATGGCAGACGCCAAGTAATTTTCTAGCCTAATGATGAATAATTTGTGGACTGGGTTAGTTTTTAGCAATAAAGATTCGTTTTCTTTTTTCTTGGTTTGGGACAATTACTCAGGAAAAGAAAAATGTAAAGAGTAACAACCTAAAAAAACTTGAGATAATGACGTAGTGGATGAAAATGTTTGTGGTTTCATGAAAGTAATGGCATCTTTCTAGTGAACAGTGCAGGGGTGGGGGGATATTTCACAACTTGTGTGGATTTTTTTTCTTTTTGGTTCTAGAGTTTTACCCATTGATGAGTTTGGTGATAATTAGCATATTATATATACATATATAGTAAAGGTTCTTATACTAATTCATAGTTTAAAGAAATTTTTTATTTCTAGTAAAAAAATGTACGGTGATAACAGAGGTACAGCTTAGCTTCTGTCAGAAATGCCATATTGTCTACACTAAGGTCTAAAGAAAATAAAATTTAAAGGTCTCTTGGATATCACATTTCACTATAAAATTGGGTCTCAAAGGATAATCTTTCTTTTTTTTAAATTAATTTATTTATATAAATTGGAGCCTAGTCATTTTACAATATTGTGGTGGTTTTTGCCATAATCTTTCTTAAAAATGACTGTTTTTTATGTTTTCTCATGTAAAGCCTGCAGCTTAGTGTACCTTTTTCTGGATGAGTTCTGCCAATTTGTATAATAGAGAATTTTTCGTCTTTCCTTTGACCTTTAAAGTTGGACACTCTTTCTCTCTCTGGTTAGGTACATACGCTCTGAGAGGTCCATAATTCTAATTAACTTCTGCCTGTCTATCATCTCATCCAACATCCTCATACTGGTTGGACAGACTCAGACACATAATAAGGTATGGTTGGTGATTATTTTCATTCTCTTTCTGTGTTTATGTTGTGACCTAAAGTTGCTTATTGATAATCTAAATGTTTTTTCTTAATAACATGGGGAATTTATGACAAAATTATTTTAAAAGTAAAAATATCTTGTTCTGAATAAAAGTATTATGTATTCCAGTACAGAAATACATGCCTTTGACTTAATTTCTTGGGGATTGAGAGGCTGTTTATAATAGTAGAAATATGTGTTTATTAAACATTATATCAAAGCTCTATGAGTTCAAAACTTTGAAACATCAAAAGCACGAATTTTTAATTCATTATCCTAATTGTAGTAAGATTTCCTGTGTTTTGGCCTAATTTATTAACATTTTGATTCCTAATTCAACTGTAAATTGCTAACAAGTATAACATAACTCTTGAAAATCCACTAAAAAGCTTTTTTAGACAATAATAATAATAAGAGAGCATTAGGTGAGAGTGACTCTACATGTTATGCCCTTCAATAAAACTTAACTTAACCAAAAAGTAGTTTTATACTTAAACAGTATTGTAGTTCTTTAACTGAATAATCACTTTCAGCAGAAGGTAAAAATGTATGACTTGAGTTAAATAATAACCATAATAAATAAACCATGTGTTTTGAGGAATGACTGTCAGTCTTTTTACTAAATGACTTTGAAATACATTCCAAGAAACCCATAATAGAAATCGTAAATTAAATGACCCTAATCTCAAAGATATTCTGTTGAAAAATGCTTTGATAATATTTGTCAATTTGGGCCTGTTCTTAATTTTTTTCAAATACTAAGGTCAATAATTGAATTTTTTTCCCTATACCCTATTATTCTTGGAACATCTAATGTACTTGTCAATTGATTCTTTTAATATATTAGGTATTTGTAGGACAGATGTCACCATCAGAAAATTATGGATGGTTTTTTTTTATTTTACTAAACTTGCACTCCTCAGAATCCGATTCCCACCCAAAGGATCTGATTTCGGGTCTTGAGAGTGCTGGAAAACTACTTAGATGATTCTGATGAAAATTTGTTTTGACCCATATTCTGTTTGGGCTGCAGGAAGATGGGAGACAGTGAAGGGTCACTGACCAAGACAGACAGAAACCAAACAGGGAACAGCAGTAAGCATCCAGTAAGGGGCCCTGGAGAAGTGAAAGGTGCATCCACCTTTCATGTATCTGAGCACTTAGGGATTGTTTGGTTTTTTTTTCCCCCTATTTCTTTCCTGTGATGAGATAAGAAAATGCAAAGTCTATTAAAATATATTTCAGGTCTCCCTTCTGACTGTTTAACTTAAGTTTGCAAAGAAATGCCTGGGAAAGGAAAGGAAAGGCAGAAAGGCCAGAGTGAGGGAGGCGCAGTTGGAACTGGGAGGAGAAAGAAGTGTGGGAAGCAACCAGCCAAGGGGACGCTGGGCGGCACAGGGTGGTGGGGTGGGCGCAGACCCGCTGGGAAGGCAAGGAACGAGGGGCAGTGAGGGGCAAGGGTGAGGGTGTAGGGTGGGAGACACCCCACCCCCAGGGGCCCGGAAGGGAAGTGGAGTGAAAGTCCTCAGTCGAGGCCAACTCTTTGCGACCCATGGAATTCTGTATAGTCCGTGGAATTCTCCAGGCCAGAATACTGGAGTGGGCAGCCTTTCCCTTCTCCAGGGGATCTTCCCAACCCAGGGATAGAACCCAGGTCTCCCACATTGCAGGCGGATTCTTTACCAACTGAGCCACCAGGAAGGCCCAAGAATATTGAGAAGATAATCATCACCCACCTCACCCCTGTTCTTACTGTTCCCTGAGCAGGCTCTTAGGAGAACTCCTACACTTGTTCTCACCTGGTCATAATTCTTTGAACTCTTCATCCTTGAACCTCCCTGCAAAAGGAGAGTTTCCCTCTGAAGCAGAAATCATCTACTGGATCTGGGCACCAGAAAAAGTTGAGCTAGAGTTCGCTTTAGCTGGTGGTTGAACTTGGGTTTTTGTTTTTTTTTTCCAACAAAGCCTCCCTTTCTGTCATGTTTTACCCTCCAAACACTCTTATTTCCCAACATCATGGTCTTCCGTAGGAAATATGCTGTAAAAACTGTTTTATACTATGTGCCAAAGTTTTTACAAGTTCTGAGCCAAATGGTTTGACTAGTAGAATTTCCCACGAGGTTTTCTACATGTTGTAATGGTTATTGTCTATTTCTTTTGGATCATTGCTATACAATACAAATACAGTGTTGGCCACACGTGCCTGCTACATATCTGATAGTGATATATACTGGCCACTTTAAAATAAGTAAAAATAAGTAAGCTAAATCAATTTTAATAATGTGTTTAACTCAATATATCCAAAAGATGACCATGTTAACATATAAGTGACATTTTCAAATGTTAATACAATATTTTAAAACATTTTTTATAAAGTCTTCAGATTCTGGTTTGTATTTTATACCTATAGTACATCTCAGTTTGAACCAGGTGAATTTCAAGAGCTCAGTGGCCACATGTAGCAAGTGACTGCTATGTTGAATAGGTCTAAATCATAGTAATACTTAGAAACTAGAGTGGTCTTGAGAAATTACATTCTGCTTGCCCATTTGGGCTTTTCCAGTTTCTCAATGTCCTGTTTTTTTGTTTTTTTTGTTTTTTTTAGTTAGAATGTCTTGGATATCTGTGATTATTATAACATCAAAGGCATGATAAGCCAAGTCTAATTTTACTTTTCATTTCTGATTATGCAGCGTGACTGGCATTGGGCTTGATTTAAAAAAAAAAAAGTCAGCATAGTTTTGTTTCTGCAGAATAGATTCTATGTGGTTTTGGGATCCTGGTGGTTCTGTTCCAGACAGACTGTGCTGATTTCTGGTCCTACATTGTTTATGCTTGTGGGGAGGAGCGGGTGGTAAGTGGTAGTAATGATGAAGAAAATGAAAAATTATTGGTTTTTTTCTCATGCTATGTTGATTTTGCTTTAGTAAGTCTGAATAAATGATCTTCCTAGCTTAGGACAATCCACTATGGAGTGACTTTGAAAGAAAAATGTAACCCACTAGGATTTTATTCTTAATCACTCTCAACAATATCAGGTTTCCAGGGGAATTAATTGTATATTTGATTATGATACACGTGCTGAATTCAATTTAATCGACCTCACTTTATTTTTTATGTGAAATAGCAGTTTGTGAAAAGCTGTACCTGCTCACTGTTGTGAGATCAATGATTAAAAAAAAAGAAAACATGCAAAATGAAATATCTATATGAACTTATGATCTGTATAAACTCCAAAAGAATATTTTTTAAAAGTAATATATGGTCAGTGGGTACAGTACATTTTTTAGGTGTGTAGGATCCCATCACTGCCCTGGGTGTTTTGTAATTGATCGAATTCCTATCTTTTATTTCCCTGATAAGCTGTGACTAATGCTTTACCATTCCATACTTGGAAACATCTGAGAGGGCTTCTTGATGAACAGGTTCTTTGGTATTGCCTCTGAGAGGTGTCATGGGTAGTTTGTGTAGAAACTGGTATTTGATGCTGAGGTCCAGAATAGTTTGAAGTGTCAGACTGTGATTTTTCTCCGAATTGCTTGCTGAATTATAATTGATTCAATTATCTCACTACTGAGTATCTCTGCCTTCTTTTGAGTTGGGTTAGAAACAAGCTGAAATGATCCATTGTTTAAAATATGATGTATTCAAATCTTTGAACTATAGATTCAATTGCTGGCAGCAGAGAGAGGAATCAAATGCAATTTCTTATATCTCTTCTTAAAATGCAGTGATAAAATGTAATTATAACTGACTTCGTTGTATTTCAAGCTATCTCATAAAATGTCATTGCCCTTTGATTTCTTTGTGCATTTTAAATTTCAACCAGGATGTTCTTTTATCACTCAAATGTTGTTTATTTTTAGAATTTCCTTTGTACTTTAAAGTAGGCAAATGTTTGCTATTGAGCCATGTAGATTATTTTGGACCTAGTATTTTGGAAACATATATTCCGAGAATAGTTTTTTTAACCATAAAAATGTATACCTATCTTTTTCTGAAGCACTTTGAGATGATTTATCATATTAACCATTTCATAGCATTCTTTTTACTGATGGAAGCCAAAATTAGCAAAATTGTTGTTTTTTTGGTTAGATAGTAGTGAACACCTGGGGAGGTTCTGAGAGAGAGCTTCTCCCAACTACAACCTCACTTCCAGGTTATAATGGAAGCAAGCCAAGCCTCATTTCAACCAGACAGTCAGATATTTATTAGATAAACATTTATTAGCAAATCAAGAGCAAAGCCTGTTCTGTAAACACGGTGAAACTGTGGGGCTCTGCCGTTTTAGTCTTTGACCACATGTTATGCGCACATTCACTTGAGGTGAAGAGAGCAATGCTCTAGAAACAGGCATCTGTGCCTTTAGTCAGCGTCTTTCAATCAGGAATCCTCCTAACCCAGTGCCTGGACTCAGTGCAACTGGGGATAAAACTATGGGCCTCATCTCTAAGAGGTACAGGATATAGGCACCAATGGAATCTTCCATGCAGTCCATTTAGACTAAGATGTGTTTAGCTATAATATCTCATCTGCATATGTTGAATACCTTTATGTTCATCAAAGGGAAGCCACTGATACATCCACCATAATAATTGCCTAGACATTAGTTCATCAATAAAGATCAATCTTTTATATTTAGTTCATAATAGAAGTGTTGACTGTGGATAAATCTACCTAAATCAGAAGGACTTGCAGTTGACTCTGCAAGACTCTGGCGTATGACCCTTTCAAATACAAGGCCAACTGAACACCTTGTTCTGTGCATTCCTAGACAGCTCCTAGAATTAAAGATTAAAACAACAGGCACCAATATAGTATGATACCAAGAACACCAAAGCGTTATAAAATAAATTACAGACATCCTGAATAGACATCCTTATTCTAAAAGATAATAGTTAAATGTGAGAGGGTGAAGATAGATACTAACTTTAATCCCAGGAGATCTAGGAGACCTAGCAAAACTTCTCATTGACAGGTCAAGGGAAATTTCAAAAATTATTTCAGATATGCAGACACATCCTTATCACTCTTTGGAAGGAATTTCTCTCATAGTTCTTAATGTTTGGACCACTGAATTACATAATAGGCCATGTCTTTTAATTCAGTCTTGCAAAAAATACAAAAACTGTGTTGGAGCAGTTTTTAAAAGTCACAAACCATACACAGTTTACTTGCTGCATTTGGTGCTTACTTAACCTTTATCAAATGTTGTCATGTTTTGTTATATGGTTTGTGTAGAGATAATCAGTAAGAGTGAGCCAAACTAGAAGGCTGTGGTTATTCTAATGGAAGATGTCTTTGCATTGTCAGAACTGTGTTTTTCTAAAATAAAGTCTTGAATTTGAAGACTTTCATTGGGTGAAGCACTCCCTAATTCAACCACTTCTTCCATGGCCACCTTTTGCCAGAGACCCACGTCCTTCACACGTTTACTTCCACGCCTGGCCTCTGAATGTATCAGTGTTCAGCTTCTGGGAAGGAACATTGACTATGTGTTTTCATCCACCCATCTGTCTCTCCTGATACCCTCTGAAACAGTCTGCCCATCTCTTGAAGGTCAGAGCTCTCCAGGTTCCCCTGGAGACATCCACCTCTTGGTGGTAAAAGTAAAGATCTGGCATTTTAAGGCAGAGGGACCCAAGCACCCTACCTCTCCTGCTTTCTGGTTGTGTGATCTTGGGCTCGATACTCAGCCTCCCTACACCTTAGCTTCTTCTCAGTATCTCCCTTATAGTGTTGCGGTCAAGGTTACACGACAGTACATTTGAGGCACTTTGTAAGGGTCCTTAAACAGTTGCTGTGGTCATAGTGATGGTGATGGTGATGACTCATGGACATGCATCTGAGCATTAGATATCCTTGCATCAAATTTTGTTCACCACTAAATTCCCATTTGTCTCCACCCCATACTCAAACACATTGTATATATATAAATGTATGTGCTTTATGCAATATAAATTGTATGTGTTTCCTATCCTCTGCAACCCAGCTACATATGTTGGAACCTTTGAGAGTTGTCTCCTTCTCCCTCACTTAGTAAATCTAATAAACCAGCCTTGTGTCAGGTGTATCCTCATGTATTTCTCAAATCCAGACTTTTGCCTCCGTCAGCTACAAATCCCTTTCACTAGTCTACTGCTTCCAGCATCGTTAACCCCCCTTTGTACCTGGTAACACAATTCATGGAGCTAAAACTGAAATCCGACCACTCCACTCCCTTGGACAAACATTTGTCATTGTCTCACTTACTACAGAAGTGATTTTCAAACTCTGCTCAGATACAAGAAGTGAGCATGTTTTATTTATCTATGAAGGTTTCTAGTCACTGATTTTTCTTGCATTAATATATTAGAGCTCAGGAATAAATTATATTCAGAAATAGCTCTGCAGTTTATCAAACTTGAGAAATGTTAAACATGACCTGGGCTGACCTTTCCATTTTTTCTCTACTTTATTGACTTTTGTTTTATCACAGTAGCAATACCAATCTGCTTATAGTTCATCAGAATCATGGAGGTCACTTATTCCTTGCTTCCCCCCCTCCACTTGGAGCACTGTTACTCTCCTGCACCCCATCTGATTTCCAAAACATCTTCATCTGGCTCATGCTTATCCTCTGATTCTCTTCCTCCTGCGGGAAGTCCTTCACTGTCCTCCACATTCAGGTTCATCAGCTCTGAGACTCTGAGATTCCTGGTGCAAGACTACTGTCTTGTACTCTATTACCTGTTTCCAACCAGGCTATCCACTTCTTTATTGAATGAATGAGTAAATGCATTTATTTGAATTCATCAGTTAGGCTTGTATCTCTGGAGCTAATAGCTGTGGTTAGTTTTACAAGGATCAGGCTCCCCGACTCTGGACAGAATCTAGGCCAACATGGCGATCAAGACTATTTTCTTAAGGCCTGATTTAAGCTCTAAGTGATTGATGACTTGCTTTAAAGGCAATCCAGTTTCTGGGTTTTAGTTAAAGAAACTCTGAAAGCCCACAAATGTGAATATTCTCACTTGAGAAGTCGTGTAAAATAATGTTTTCATCCTTCAAAAGAAATGTGCTTTTTCATAATTTCACTCATAGAAGTCACTTCCTGCCAGGAATGTCCCAAATGCCAGTCTATTTTGTCTCAAATGTGTCTGTGATCCCTGTTGCTGAAGTCAAAGCTTCTTATTTAGATTTCTTTAAATCCCGTTTATTGACTTGCTATGATGTTTGTAAAAGGATTTGGATGTAGTAAGCTTACATGTGATTCACTTGAGTCCATTTTGAGATATCTTACTCACTCTACCAGGGCTCTCCTGGGCTCCTGAAAACCATTAGACCACGGAACAGAAGAGTAGGTTAGTTTCCTGATTTCCTCTGGCTCCTGGCGGTCAGGTTGATTGTATCCTGTTGGCGTGGGGCTCACGGAGTGGAGGCAGTGGGATTAGAGAGACTCTCTAATCATTTCAACCTTCTTGTCCCCTGACACTATGGTTCCAATTTTGTGTGGTATGAACCAAGGATCACATTATGGAAGTCAACTTCAAAATATGGCAAAAGATCAATATGAAGAATGGGTTTGGAACAAGCAAAGGAGATGAAAGAGGAATGATTTGACAATAAGTGACTCAAATGGTTGCAGTATCAGGAAGCAAATAACCTTGAAGGACAAACAAGCCAGTTTGGACATTCAATTTGTGTTCTTAGGTCAGTCTCCAGAGCTGGACAAAACTCCCCAAGAAATAATCGGGGAGACTTGTGTGCTGGCAGGGCTTTGGAGAGTGTCAAACATACTCCAGCTATTTCTGCCCATTAATCCTTAGGCAGTTGTGCAGAAATATTTTCCAGATAACCTAGAAACTCCTCATACTGGCCAATCACTGGTGTCTATCCCAGCCACCCCACCTTAGATCTGGCTGTCATGATTTCTAGGTCTAGAATGCCAGAACATTCTTCTTACTTTGGTCTGCTCAGTTAGCCTTTGTTTGTATTAGCCTATTACTATGCAAAAGTTCCTAAATGTAAAGAAAAGCAAGCACCCACCCAATTAAGTCTTTCTCCTAACTTTACAGTGGGTCTGTAGGACTCATGAGATTAACCCCACGTTCTGAACATCACCCACATTCAGAGCTGCTTCTAGTATATAAACTGGATTTGTAGGACATAAAAAAGGGCACTCGTTCTGGGCTGATGAGTTATGAAAGCACTTATGTCTCTCCAGGCTGAGGTGGCCTCCAGCAGAGCATCTGGTCTCCCAAATCTGCTCTCTGGCCCACTCTGGGGGCCCATTTCTGTGCTTCCCGGAGCATCTGTGCCCATGTGCACTGGACTCATCCTTGCCTTTGCGCTTACTTTTTACTTTGCCTGATAAACTCCTACCACCTTTTGGAAGTTGGTAAATCATCCTTGTATAGCCCTTCAACACCTCCATAGCATGTGGTGGAAAGTAAGTGAACATGTTAGTCACTCAGTCATATCCATCTCTTTGTGCCCAGCTCCTCTGCCCATGGAGTTCTCCAGGCAAGAATACTGGAGTGGTATCCTTTCTCCAGGGCATCTTCCTGACCTAGGGATTGAACCCAGGTCTCCTGCACTGCAGGCAAATTCTTTACCTTCTGAGCCAGCAGGGAAGCCCTAGCATGTGGTGTATACCTCTGTATTTAGCACCAAAAACATTATTCTATAACTTTCATTTACTGATGAACTTTGCCCACTCACAGTTATTCTCGAGTGGTTTTTTTTTTTTTTTTTGCTTTTAAGTTTTTAAACTACTAGTATTAGTACTTGTTTAAACATGGTATGGAATCAATAAATGTTGAATGAATGAAGCTGTGGCTCTATCTATGAAACGAGGGGTCACATAACAGCAGCAAATTCAGTTGCACGTTAGGGGGCTCATTTGGAATAATTTCAGCCTAGATCAGTTTTTGCGGTATTGTTGTTTTATGATGAGAGAAAGAAGTTGAGAAAAACACTAAAGGCTTGTTCTGAGACCTTTCTTTGATAAGAGATGATTAGTTGAATCATATTTTAAGGACCTTGTGGCTCAACAGTAGGGCATCTGACTCCAGGTTTTATCTGCTTTCTGTTCAATTTTTAATTTGTTTTTGATAAGTTTGGGTTTCTGGGTTGTATATTCTTTTGATATACTAGCCTTGCATACATGGAAAATAAATAATTTGGGGGTTCCCTGACATTCTGAATCTCATCTACTCTTTTTGGTTTAAAGGTCATATGATTTACAATAAGCAATGCCAAGCTTTCCAGTGCTTAGAGCATGGCAAGACAGTAGGAAGGAGACTGTGATTAAGTCTCAAATAATCTTAGAAATACTCGGTTCCACATTCCTACAGTGTCCTCTCTCCAAAGAGAGCTAAAATATTTTGCAAAATATTGGGGCAGCTTATAGTACTATGATTTGCTGTCTTTTTTTTTTTTTTTTTGGTGTTTACTTGGAAATATTTTTAAGTGTGGTTGATATACACTATCAGGAAAATTTCAGGCATTCAACATACTGATTCACAATTTTTGAAGATTATATTCCATTTACAGTTATTATAAAATATTGGCTATATTCCCAGTGTGGTATAATGTATCCTTGTAGTTAAATTTATACATTGTAGTTTGTACTTGCAAGTGTTCTACCCTTTTTCTTCCCCTCCCTCAGTCCTTCTCTCCAGTAGTAGCCTCTAGTTTGTTTTCTACAGCTGTGACTCTGCCTCTATTTTGTTACAGGCATTGGTTTGTTTTATTCTTTAGATTCCACATATAAGTGATATCATATAGTATTTGTCTTTCTCTGTATAACATTTCACTTAGCATAATATCCTCCTAAGTCCATCCAAGTTGTTGCAAATGGTATTATTTCATTCTATTTATGGCTTTTTCATTATTTCATTCTTTTATAATTGTGTGTATGTATGTATATATACATATATATGTGTATATATACTGCATCTTCTTAGGTTAGTCATCTGTTGATGAGCACTGGGGTTGCTTCCGTATCTTGGCTATTAGAAATAGCTCTGCTATGAACATTGTGGTAAGTGAAAGAAAGTGAAGTCACTCAGTAGTGTCTGCCTCTTTGTGACCCCATGGATTGTAGCCTACCAGGCTCCTCCGTCCATGGGATATTCCAGGCAAGAATACTGGAGTGGGGTGCCATTTCCTTCTCCAGGAGATCTTCCTGACCCAGGGATTGAACCCAGGTCTCCTGCATTGTAGGCAGACGTTTTACTGTCAGCCACCAGGGAAGCTCTCGAATATTGTGGTGCTTGTATCTTTTCTCCAGATATGCCCATTGAGTGGAATTGCTGGATCATGGTGGTAACTCTATTTTTAGTTTTCTGAGGGACCTCCATACTGTTCTGCAATAGTGGCTGCAGCAATTTGCATTCCCATCAACCGTGTACAAGGATTCCTTTCCTCCCATCCTTGGCAACATTTGTTATTTATGGTCTTTCTAATGATCACCGTTAAGTCAGATTTTAACTTGATGCTGGGTTATCTAAGAAAGAATTTGAGAAGTCGAATGATTTTCCAAGAGTACGAAAAAAGGTTAGAGATTGTCTTTTTTTTATTTCCTGGAATCAAACCAGCAGATGAAATTACAAGTTTATCCCAATGTATGATTTTTTCACTTTCCCTCTTCTTGGTACACAACGTGAAATGGTCAGAAATTTGTCTAAAGTCAACAAGGGAACTGTGTTGTATTATTATGACTGATAATGTTTATGTGAATTCTGAATACAATCTAAAGTACTAAAAAAATGACCCCCTAAAATGAACTGTTTTAAATCACATTCTCACAAAAGTGAAAGTCCCTTGAGATAAGATGATAACAAATTTTTCAATAGTCTGTTATGCTAACTTTGCATCCAAAGAGAACTCCTTTCATAAATAATTCAGAATCGAATTCAAAGGTTTGTTAAGTATGGAAGGTAAAGGGCCATATGATAAATATTTGGGACTTTGTGGGCCATGTACCCTCCATCACAACTGTCAGCATAGCTGTTATAGCTCAAAAGCTAGATCAACATGTGTATTAGGACATGGATGTGGTTGGATTTGGCATGAAGTGATTGTTTGCCAACTGTGGGCAATCTGAGTTTTCTAGAAGCATCTACTGTACAAGTAAATGGAAGAACTACAATGTCAGCTGAGGCCAATCCATTTTTAGGCTGATGCTTTTATGTAAAAATGACCTTCAGTTCTGAATCTCCACCCAAGGTTTTGTCTCTCTAGCCTACAGAACTAGAACAGGAGAGTTTTGACAGTTTTTGAAAAGGCTTCTGCAGAGATAAAAAGGAGGGGAAAGCACTTTGAATTCCTTCTTTGGAGCAATGACTAAACACAGAGTTTCTTCACATATGGTGACTGTTGGTTTCCAGTATATACAAAATTAGAATAAAATATTAATCAAATCCCTCTCGACCAACCAGGACCTTTTATGAATTGAAGAAGCTGAAAGCAGCTAACAATTGCCCAGTGCATCAGGCAACAAAGCTAGCTTTTTGTAAAAGAAAGCTTCTTAAAGTACAGCAGTAAACAGTAAAGCCCCTTTTAAAGAATGTCTCTCCTCTGACAGTCTTGGGCATAGAAGTAACAACTGACCCAGACAGGAGGGTGGCAGGGTCCAGCTGATTCCCACTGAATTCAACCACAAACGGTCTTTTCTCCTCCCAGCCTCTGGTCCTCACTCTAGCCTAAAAATTGAGTTATTATTATGTATATTAGATCATAAGCATTACTGTAGCAAAACTTAGAACTAAAGCACAAACACTAACGCCTCTTACCAGAAAAACATGAGCGCGTTTGAAGATTAAACTTCTTTTGTGATGCTAGTTGGCTTATTTAAAATCTTAAGCCTTAAAAAAATGAATTAGGCATATGACTGAGTTGCATTAGTTGCATTTAGGTCCTAACTATGAAATTTAAGATTTATGATGTTCAAAGTGTATAAATTAAAATATTTATAGTTATCTAGGCTGCTAGCAAACTAAAAGATTAAAGATTCAACTATAATGTAAAGAAGAAATCATTAGCTTAAGCAGAACTGTATGATAAAATGATCATTTTAATCACATATAATATATATGTGAAATTAAATTTTAATTCACAAATATTCATGATAAGGACCTGAATATAAGTTCTGTGTCAAACTACAATACACATAGTTTTTGCATATCTCTATAGATGTGTCTGTGGTAGATGACACATAGGACTACGAAGAATTTTTTTTTTCCATTTATTTTTATTAGTTGGAGGCTAATTACTTTACCATATTGTAGTGGTTTGAATGAATCTTATCGGTGTCTATTTTACATTCTTATTGTTAATTAAATTCTATTTGTATTTTAAAATAATTTTTCCTAATAGAAAAGAATGACCTATATTACTTCTAAAAAATCTAAATTAGTTCTGGTTTTCTGGTTTTTTAACTCATATAGATACTTATTTCTTTTTGTTAAAAATAAGAGCATCTGTTTCTCTGTTTAGAAACTTCTATTAAGAATTTTTGTAATTTCTGAAAGAAAGCTACAAAAGGAATCCTGTATACCAAAGGAAGAGCACCTTTTGTACAGATGAAATGGTTAACCAATTGTTGTGAAACAAATTCCCTCCAGTTTAGTGGCCCTAAAAACAAAGAATTATTTGCTGTCCTCCCAGTTTCTGAGTAACAAATTTGGGCATGACCTAAGTGGGCCAGGCTTCCCTGGTAGCTGAGTTGGTAAAGAATCCGCCTGCATTGCAGGAGACCCCAGTTCGATTCCTGGGTCAGGAAGATCCCCTGGAGAAGGGATAGGTTACCCACTCCAGTATTCTTGGCTTCCCTTGTGACTCGGCTGGTAAAGATTCCACCTGCAATGAGGGAGAACTGGGTTCGATCCCTGGGTTGGGAAGATCCCCTGGAGAAGGGACAGGCTGCCCACTCCAGTATTCTGGCCTGGAGAATTCTTAGTCCATGGGGTCACAAAGAGTCGGACACGACTGAGCGACTGTCACTTTCACTCCGTGGGCCACTCTGCTCAGCCTGTGTCCCGGGGCTGCGGTCAGACGTGAAGGCCATGGTCATCTGGAGGCTGCCTGGCTGGAGGATGTGCCGTGAGTTGGCTCATCCCTACAGGTGGAGTGGAAGCTTCCTTCATCCTCAAGTGAACCGTCTTTAAGCTCTGTCACCCACTGGCTCTGCGTCCTTTGCCCGGTTGCTTAACCGTTCTCCACCCCCCAGCCTCATGATATTTTAAAGTTGTGGGTCACACTGTGACACTTGTCTGCTTTAAATCCTTCGGTTAAGAAGCGACGCTTCTCTGCCAGTCCTGGCCCAGCGGCCCGGAGGCCGCGCACACGTGCTCACCTCTGTCTGCGGGGCCTGGCGGTGCGCCGTTTCCGTCTCAGGGCTGGAGGCTGGGTCCCTGCCCTTCTCTCGGCCTTTCGCTCCTAGACCAGCTGAGTGAACGGACACAGGGCTGCAGGCCACATCTAACCTGTCCAGAGACCTTCCCTAGAATGCCACTCCTCGACCCGGAACACTCTCACGTTTTCTTCTCGCTCGTTTATTTTTTTCCCTTCACTGTAGTACAGTTGCTCAATGCTCATGAAGGAGCTCCTCATTTTTCTTCATCACCATCACTGCAACCGGTCATCTTTTCTTTCCGCAAGAAGGGAGGGGACATCTGTGTAATCAGTGCCCGCAGAGCGCCTGCGACGTAACAGCAGACGCCTCTCGAATGTTCCTCAATGGGTGAGAAGGAGGTCGAGCACTCGGTTCTCGAGTTGGGGGTGGGACGTTATGGGGAGTGAATAAAGTGGCATCTGAGACAATGTCTGGAACACAGCAGGCTTTTACTTGAGGTGCAGAGTACATGCAGGGGCATGTTCAGTGAATGGTGGAGTGAGTGTCATTACCGGCATGCATCACGGAAGTGACACCACAACCAAGACCGGACGCATTCCCCTCACCTGGAACGCTCTCTTCCCGCCTCCAACCGCCTCTGCCCGGAGACCGCCATTGGTCTGGTTTCTGTCATCATACCTTAGTTTTGTCTGTTTTGAAAGCTCATGTAAATGGAATCTAAGAATGAGTGCCTTCCATTCAGCCCTTTTCCACTCATTTTAGTGTCTCTGAGCTGCATGTCGTGTGTATTAGGAGTTAGTTCTTTTATGTTGCTGAGTGTTATTCCATGTGTGACTGTACCACAGTTTTTTAATCCATTCTCCAAATAGACATTTGGATTATTTCCAGCTTTAGTTTTTTTTTTTTAATAAAGTTGCTTTAAATTTCCTATACAAGTTTATGGACAGACAAGTATTTTCATTTCTCTTGGTTAAATACCTAGGAGTAGAATTGCTAGGTTAAAAAGAAGTAGAGTATTTTTTTGTCAATTTTATTGAAGCATATTTGATTTACAAGACTGTTAATTTCAGGTGTGCAGCAAAATGAATCAGCTATACCTATATCTATCTATTTTTTCAGATTATTTTCTCATATAGTTTACCACAGAATATTGATAAATTAGAGTTTCCTTTTTTTAACAAAACAAAACTGTGGAACAGTTTTTAAAAATTGTTGTACTGTTTCACACTTGTACCAGCAGTCAAGGTAGTTCGTGTTCACCCTTGTGAACATTTAAATTTACATCTTCTCAATAAGTAGTAGCTTATTAAGAGCTGTTAACTCTTTTTCATGTGCTTTTAGGCCGTTTTAGAGCCACTTCTGTGAAGTCTCTAAGTATTTCCTCCCTTTTTAAAATTGGATTGTCTTTTTATTATTGCTATATAAGAGGTTTTTAAAATAAAGTATTCTAAATACAAGTCATATATGTATACACACACACACACACACACACACACACACACACACACTTATGGTCTCCCCTGGTGGCTCAGATGGTAAAGAATCTGCCTGCAGTGCAGAAGACCAAAGTATTATCCCCAGGTGGGGAAGATCCCCTGGAGAAGGGAATGGATATCCACTTTAGTATATTGCCTAGAGAATTCCATGGACAGAGGAGCTTGGAAGGCTATATGGTCCATGGGGTCCCAAGAGTCAGATATGACTGAGTGACTGACACTTTCACTTTGGTCCTTTCCTGATGGTTCAGATAGTAAAGCATCTGCCTGCAATGCAGGAGACCTGGGTATATTTTTTCACATATGTGACATACATAGATGCATATTATTTTCTCTCAGTCTGTGGCTTACCTTTGTGTTTTATTAATGGCATCTTTTGCTGAGTAGTTTTTAATGTTGTAAAGTCTAGTTTATCACATTTTTCTTTCATAGTTATTATTTTGTGAGTATTCTGTAAAAGATCCTTGTTCATTCCTCTAGGTCATAAAGATATTCTTCTAAATTATCTTCTGTGAACTTTATAGTCATAGCTTTTATGTAGGTCTTTGGTACAACAAAATAATGTTTTTATATTATTTTGTACATGTAGGGGTTAGAGTCCAGTTTTATTCCATATGGACACCCAATTGTCTGGCACCGTCTGTTGAAAGGACTTTTCTTTTCCCTTTGAATTACTTTGGTACCTTCCTAGAAAATAAAATTGTAGTAAGTCTGGAAATCAATGAGTTCCCTAATTTTATTCTTTTTCAAGATTGTTTGTCTAATCTAGATCCTTTCCTAGATTTGCCTAATCCAGAAACTTTAAGTATCCAAATACATTTTAGAATCAACATGTCAGTTTCAACAACAAATAAGCTTGAAATTTCGCTGGCATTGTACTGACTCTTCTGGTTAATATAGGAAAGAACTGGTATCTGCTTTCAGTGACTGTTATTAAATTAGTAGCAGTGGGTATGGATTGGCTTCATGAGGTAGAATCATTGGGATTTTGTGACCAGTTGGATAGGATGTTGAGGAAAAAAAAACAGTTATAAACTGTAGTGTTGCTTTGGCTCTGATGTAATCTTCCTGTTTAAATGGGAGAAACATTTGAGAGGAATCATAGGTCCATCGGGGGATCTGTGTCCTGCTCTAGGGAAAATATTCTTCTACAAGCAATTTTCCCGTTGCTTTTGTTCTTTAATCCTTCACTCTTTGGGGACTTTTCGCTTGATTACTTCCTACATATGTTTTCTTTAAAATGTGGAGCATTTTCCTTCCAAGATGGCATCTGTTTTCATCAAAACATATGCAATTACAGCCTGAATTTATCTTCTTTAAATTTCCTGAGCTTGTTAATTACCAGCTGAGACAAAATTGTGTCTAAGATCAAAAGTTCACAGACCACTTTCTCTTAAGGCACGCAGGCCTGTCTCTTGATGTCCTTTATGACTAGGCACAAAAAGTCTTTGCAGAGAATTAGAGAGTGAGCATCTGTGTTCCCCTCCAGCGAGTCAGAGGCACAGTTTTGCATGGGAGCAAAGCAGTTCTCAGATTGAGGGGAAGAAAAGAGCATAAGAAACAGAATCTGTGCCAAGCAGACCACCACTTTTGACTTCATTTCCAATGAATGAGAATAAGCTTAAAAATCCAGTAAGTGAATATTCTGTCTGGAAACCATTGATGTTTTAAATTTCACTGACTGGGTTTTTATTTGAAGTGTAGGTAATATTCTGCTATCTGACTTCCTTTAAATTGCTCAGCATCCACATATTTGAAAATAGCCACTCTTTGCCTATTAATGCAAACATAATGAATGTTGTTATTCAAAAGGTAAAATAAGACAGTTACCCATGTATCATTAATGGGGCCTGCTCCTTCTTTCCTAATAAAGTGCAAACACGAGTGTGCCTATTTCTTTCCCAAATACTAGAAAGGACTTTGTGGAGTATAAATTGTGTTTTACTATGAGAAAGCCTTTTCTGTTTTTCCCTGAGAGGCTGTTTCAGACACACAGAAACAGGAATATGTAGCATAGCTATTTCTATGTTATCATTTTTCCTTTTGCTTTCTGCATGGTCAAGAAAAAGTGATGCATTTTCTTTGATCATTAAATCCTACAGCTGAAAATCTTACAGTTATTTCCCAGATTTTCTTTGTTGAATGTTTTTTTGTTATTCAGTAAGGACGTATTTTTTTCCTGAAATGTGAGTAGATTCCATCCTGCACCCATTTGCATCATTGGCAGTCCTGCATCCAGCAGTCCTCTCATTTGGGGGTTTATTAACTATTGGTTATAAGTAAAAAAGAAATGCCATCTGAAGTAAACAAAATACTGTTTACCTATTTTCACGACTTGCAAGCAGTGATAACTCGATTGAAAACACATGACAAAAATGCGTTCCAAAGATGGGGGAAAAGTTAATTATTTTCCATTTTTGTCTGCTGATTATATTCAAGATTGAGTTGACTGGTCTGCGTTTGTGTCTCCAAAGGAGATGGTGTGATTTTTGTGAGCAAAGTACATTTTCAGCATGTGTTCTCCCCTGGATGCCCACGTGTAATTTCTTGTGGTGATAACAGAGCTCAGCTATGCACATCAAGGGGAAATGAGATTCTTTGGGGATTCACGCAGTGCAGCTCAAACAGTATCCTTAACGCCTGTTGGCAAATCTATCTATTTGTAGAGATGTGATCGTTAGTCTACAGTGGAGATTGCTGGAGTGTGTTTATGCCTCTTCCCGAGCCTCAAGTCCAGCCATGAAGAGCATCCAAGTTGAGCCTCCAGAGCCCATTTGCTGGAAAAGAGGAGAATTTGAATGAAATCTCCATAGCTAGCAACATAAAGAAAATGCCCAGGCTCCATTTTCAGAAATGGAATTGTATTCACAAGGAAGGAGAGAAAAGAGACAACTATTTCTGCTGATAGAATTCTGAGATCAGTAAGGAACTTCTTGAGGATTAGAGAAAAACTACCAAGTTTCACAGTTGAAAATATTGTTAATAGAGAAGAGCTGCTTTTTTATATTTTTAAATATAAAAAGTAATCCCACCCAGCCATGCTTATTTCTTATTCTTGGAACTTTTAGGGAACTTGAATAAGATATAATTTTGGAGTCCTTTTCATAGAATGCTAGTAAAAGGGACAGACTTCCCAGGTGGCATTAGTGGAAAAGAATCCACCTGCTAATGAAGGAGAAGCAAGAGACCTGGGTTTGATCCCTGGGTCTGGAAGATCCCCTGGAGGAGGAAATGGCAATCCACTCCAGTATTTTTGCTGGGAGAATCCCATGGATAGAGGAGCTGGTGGGCTGCAGTCCATGGGGTAACAAAAGAATCAGACACAACTGAGTCAGGAAGAGAATCAGACACAACTGAGTCTGAGCCACAAAAGGGACAACTTGTCAGCATACGGAATGTCTACATGTTGAATCCACATGTATATAGAAATGAAGAAGGTTGAGAATTGTGCAGAGTATGAAAATAATAAAGTTTATACATTCAATAAAGTACATATTACAAAGTCAATAAAGAAATAAATTGCCTTTATATGTCAAAAATAGTAGATTTCACAACCATTTTTCTAAAGACTAAACAGTATATAGTCCAGGGTCCCAATGTAGAAATTATTAAATTGTCATAATGGGATAAACATTTAAAAGATAATTTATAAAGGGAAATATGTTTTTTTGAACTATTATATTGAAGTATAGTTGATTAACAGCTATGTTAGTTTCAGATATGCAGCAAAGTGATTTTGTTGCAGGGAAGGGGGACCCCTTCCAGGGCCCCAAATTGGGCTCTTGTCTAATACTCGGAAATGAATTGTCCAAGGAGACAACATGTGCTGACAAAGCAAGAGATTTTATTGGGAAAGGGTGCCCAGGTGGAGAGCAGGAGGGTAAGGGAACCCAGGAGAACAGCTCTGTCACATGGCTTGCAGTCTCGGGTTTTATGGTGATGGGATTAGTCTCCAGGTTTTCTTTAGCCAATCATTTTACTCAGAGTCCTTCCTGCTGGTGCACACCCTGTTCAGCCAAGATGGATGCCAGCGAGAAGGATTCTGGGAGGTGGTCTGACATGTAGTGTCTCCTTTTGACCTTTCCCGAACTCTTCCGGTTGGTGGAGGCTTATTAGTTCCCTGTTCCTTACCAGGACCTTCTGTCGTAAAGCAACTCATGCAAATGGTTACCATGGTGTCTGGCCAGGGTGGGTGGTTTCAGTCAGTATGCTTCCCTTAACAATTTCAGTTTTATATATATGTACATGTAGCTATATGTACATGTACATTTCCTGTTTTGGCTGTCACAGAATTTTGAGCAGTTCCCTGTGCTATCCAGTAGGTCTTTGTTGATCAAATATACTGGTGTGAAGATGTCAATCCCAAAGAACCAAAGTGCATATATTCGGGAACTACAGAGACAGCAGTGATGGTCAGCTTAGGGGAAGGAGCCAGGCACTTAGAACCACGTGGAGGGTTCTCACTTTCCCTGAATCCTCCCCAAACTTTGCCTTCAAGAATGGTGTGAATAGACTGAAAATACCCTGCAGGTGGTTCTGATGAGCATCCTGGCTCAGAGTTAGTAGTCTCAGAGCTTGTACAAGAAAATGGAAACGTGGGTAAGAAATGCAAGGCTGAAGTTCTGCTGTTAGTCCTTCTGCAGTGTTGGTCAATTCCGTGTAATCTTCTACCAACCTCAGCTTTACCGTGTATCAGATAAGGATAAGAATATGTCACAGCAATGTCATGAAGATTAATATTAACTCTTTGACCTTCCTGGAGAAAACGCTAGGTATTAAGACAAAGGAATCCGGCAAAGTCAAAAATATCATATCATTTCCAATTTGCTTAATAAGAAAGTGAGTCAGTACTTTCACAGAAAATTAATGCAAGTTCTAAGCTCCAAGCAAATGAGACTCTACAATAGCTGGGCCTACATGGAGAATAATTTTAAGTAAAAGATAGACATCTTCAATGACTAACCTTGTTGCCGCCAACTTTGTCAGCCCTCTGACTGCATTTATTAATATTTCTCCTGTGCCTGTGTTCAGGGACATATATTTAGTTTCACCTTGAAAAGTTTAACAAGAATATATTGGTAGATTTTTCTCCCTACTTATCTGTTTTCAGTAATGTCCAAATATTATAAATATGTAAATGTTATATGCACATATAAATATTATATATGCTTCTGAAATCAGATATAAGAAGGCATTGAATATATCAGAGAATAAAAATAAGTTCTAGAATTTTTTAAGCTGGGTAATCTTTCCCTTTTAGGTTATGATAATCCATATTTTCCTGACTATAAAATTATAGTTGGCAACTGGAGAAAAGTTAACTAGAAGTTAAAAAAACTTAATCTTTCTAACCTCAAGTTCTTGAGAACAGAAACCATCTCTTCCTTGGGATACCTTGTATAAAGTCTATTTTTAAATAAAATAATATTCGTGAATGTATATATGTATGTGTGCTGTACTTTGTGCTGAGTTATAGGGTTTTTTTGGGGGGGGGGTTTTCCTTGGTAATTATATTACAGAGGGAGAGAGGATGTGAGGGAGGAACATATGAAAAGTTAAACTTAAAAATAAATTTTAAAGTATCTTGTTCTTTTAATACATAGCAGACCAGACTGGATAAGTGCAGATTTGAGGGGAATTGTTTTGTGTGTAAGGGGCTTCCCAGGTGACTCACTGGTGAAGAATCTGCCTGCCCATGCAGGAGACACGGGTTTGGTCCCTGAGTCGGGAAGATTCCTTGGAATAGTAAATGGCAACCCGCTCCAGTATTCTTGCCTGGAAAGCTCTATGGACAGAGAAGCCTGGTGGGCTATAGGCCGTCACGTCTATGTTTTTATATAGTGAGGCCATTTACTTCCACGTGTTTCACCAGGCTTTCTCCAAGGAGTGACCTGACTCATTGGGAGCAGAAATAAATCTCTCAGCTTTGTCTTAGTCTTCCGGCCTCCTTCCAGACATCGTTTCACAGTCAGCTTGGCATAGCAAAAAGGGGTCCCAGTCCCAAATCTTAACCCTGTCACTCATCAAGAGATGATCTTAGGCAAGTCTGGCTTGTCTCAACAGCAAGTTTCTAACAGCAAAATGGAAACATGTGTGTATGTTTGGTGAAGGTTGGATTGCTAGGATGAAATAAGGGCGGGTTTGGACTCTGCTTGGAAGGATTAAATGGAAGCTGCCTTTAATTTGGAGAAGGAAATGGCAACCCACTCCAGTGCCGGGAAAATTCCATGGACTGAGGAGCCTGGTAGGCTACAGTCTGTGGGGTCGCAAAGAGTCAGGTACAACTGAGTGACTTTTTACTTTTACTTACTAATATATCATTATGGGGAAGGAACTGGCAACCCATTCCAGTATTCTTGCCTAGAGAATCCTGTGGACAGTGGAGCCTGGTGGGCTGCTGTCCATAGGGTCGCACAGAGTCAGACACGACTGAGTGACTTAGCATTTGTGCGTGCGTGCCTTTAATTTCCTTATGGCTCTAAGAGTCTAGGATTCCTACCTAGAAGAAAGAATGATTTTTTGTCTAACATTTTTATTGTGATTTCTATAAACTCCATCTTAGCATGTTTTATTCATATATTCTAATTTCCCTGTGTCCTGATATTAAAGTGTGGACATTAGCAGTTGCTATTGTATTTTCCTAACAACTTAGAATGATATATCAGCATACCAAAGATGCAGATTATTTTGTTTCTTATACATCTGAATCAGTTCCTAAATCTAAAATTTATTTAGGAACATTGTCTACCTGCATATGGATCAAATCTGCCATCAGTCTCTTAAACAAAAATCTTTCCTAATGGTAATTGTCAGTAAATACAGTGAAGGACAAAATTGTGTCTTGAAGTCATAGCAGTTCACTTGATTTTGGTGATTTTGCATCATCTTCACATTCTTCTACAACAGACTTTTGTATTTGAATAATAATATGCAGATGCAGTACTGAATAGAAAATTGTCTATTTTAAAAGGAGAATAGTAGCAGCAAAGCTAATCTATAGCTGTGGCCATTCGTAATGAGTGTTGCTGGGAAACTTTTCAAAACCCTGCAGGGAAATGCATGTTTTTGTAACACAAAGGTCTCAAGCTGTTATAACTGATAGAATTTCAGAAATGCCGTAAGTTCAGCTTGCAGTAGATTTTTGGGTTTTATTCAGTTCATTTCAGTTCAGTCACTCAGTCGTGCCTGACTCTTTGGGACCCCATGGACTGCAGCACACCAGGCTTCTCTGTCTATCATGAACTCCCGGAGCTTACTCAAATTCATGTCCATTGAGTCAGTGATGCCGTCCAACCATCTCATCCTCTGTTGTCCCCTTCTCCTCCTGCCTTCAATCTTTCCCAGCATCAGGGTCTTTTCCAAGGAGTCAGTTCTTTGCATCAGTGGCCAAAGTATTGGAGTTTCAGCTTCAGCATCAATCCTTCCAAAGAATATTCAGACTGATTTCCTTTAGGGTTGACTGGTTGGATGTCCTTGCAGTCCAAGGGACTCTCAAGAGTCTTCTCCAACACCACAGTTCAAAAGCATCAATTCTTCAGTGCTCAGCTTTCTTTATAGTCCAACTCTCATGTCCATACATGACCACTGGAAAAACCAAAGCTTAGACTAGACGGATTTGTCAGCACAGTAATGTCTCTGCTTTTTAATATGCTGTCTAGGTTGGTCATAACTTTACTTCCAAGGAGCAAGTGTCTTTTAATTTCATGGCTGTAATCACCATCTGCAGTGATTTTGGAGCCCCCAAAAATAAAGTCTCTCACTGTTTCCATTTTTTGCCCATCTATTTACATGAAGTGATCTTATGAAGATGCCATGATCTTAGTTTTCTGAATGTGGAGTTTTAAGCCAGCTTTTTCACTCTCCTCTTTCACTTTCATCAAGAGGCTCTTTAGTACTTTATCTCTCTCTGCCATAACTGTGGTGTCATCTGCATTTCTGAGGTTACTATTTCTCCCGGCAATCTTGATCCCAGCTTGTGCTTCATCCAGTCTAACATTTCTCATGATATACTCTGCATATAAGTTAAATAAGCAGGATGACAATATACAGCCTTGATGTACTCCTTTCTCGATTTGGAACCAGTCTGTTGTCCCATGCCCCATGCCCAGGGTTCTAACTGTTGCTTCTTGATCTGCATACAAATTTCTCAGGAGGCAGATCAGGTGGTCTGGTACTCCCATCTCTTTAAGAATTTTCCACAGTTTCTTGTGATTCACACATTCATTGGCTTTGGCATAGTCAGTAAAGCAGAAGTAGATGTTTTTCTGGAACTCTCTTGCTGTTTCAATGATCCAACGGATGTTGGCAATTTGATCTTGGTTCCTCTGCCTTTTCTAAAACCAGCCTGAACATCTGGAAGTTCACAGTTCCCGTACTGTTGAAGCCTGGCTTGGAGAATTTTGAGCACTATTTAACTAGCGTATGAGATGAGTGTAATTTTGCAGTAGTTTGAACATTCTTTGTCATTGCCTTTCTTTGGGATTGGAGTGAAAACTGACCTTTTCCAGTCCTGTGGTCACTGCTGAGTTTTCCAAATTTGCTGGCATATTGAGTGCAGGACATCCGTTATGATTTGAAATAGCTCAACTGGAATTCCATCACCTCTGCTATGTTTGTTCGTAATGATGCTTCCTAAGGCCCACGTAACTTCACATTCTAGGATGTCTGGCTCTAGGTGAGTGATCACACCATCGTGATTCTCTCAGTCATGAACATCTTTTTTGTATAGTTCTGTGTATTCTTGCCACCTCTTCTTAATATCTTCTGCTTCTATTAGGTCCATACCATTTCTGTCCTTTATTGAGCCCATCTTTGCATGAAATGTTCCCTTAGTATCTCTAATTTTCTTGATGAGATCTCTAGTCTTTCCCATTCTATTGTTTTCCTCTATTTCTTTGCATTGATCACTGAGGAAGGTTTTCTTTTTCTCTCCTTGCTAATTTGGAACTCTGCATTCAAATGGGAATATCTTTCCTTTTTTCCTTTGCTTTTCACTTCTCTTCTTTTCACAGCCATATGTAGGCTTCCTCAGACAGCCATTTTGCTTTTCTGCACTTCTTTTTCTTGGGGATCGTCTTGATCACTTCCTCCTGTACAATGTCACAAACCTCCATCCATAATTCTTCAGGCACTCTGTCTATCAGATTTAATCCCTTGAATCTATTTGTCACTTCCACTGTATAGTCATAAGGGATTTGATTTAGATCATACCTGAATGGTCTAGTGGTTTTCTCTACTTTCTTCAATTTAAGTCTGAATTTGGCAATAAGGAGTTCATGATCTGAGCCACATCAGTTCCCGGTCTTGTTTTTGCTGACTGTTTAGAGCTTCTCAATCTTTCGCTGCAAGAATATAATCAATCTGATTTCAGTATTGACCATCTGGTGATGTCCACGTGTAGAGTCTTCTCTTGTGTTGTTGCAAGAGTGTGTTTGCTATGACCAATTCGTTCTCTTGGCAAAACTCTATTAGCCTTTGCCCTGCTTCATTCTGTACTCCCAGGCCAAATTTGCCTGTTACTCCAGGTATTTCTTGACTTCCTACTTTTGCATTCCAGTCCCCTATAATGAAAAGGACATCTTTTTTGGGTGTTAGTTCTAGAAAGTCTTGTAGGTCTTCATAGAACTGTTCAACTTCAACTTCTTCAGCATTACTGGTCAGGGCATAGACTTGGATTACTGTGATAATATTTGGTTTTCCTTGGAAACAAACAGAGATCATTCTGTTGTTTTTGAAATTGCATCCAAGAACTGCATTTCGAACTCTTTTTTTAGGTTATATTAGCAGAAATGAAAAAACTTTAAGATATTCCTTTGGAATCAAAGTTCATCTAGAATGAAGAACTGTCTATTGTATGGATCTGAAAATAACTTTAACCTCAAAATATAGATTCAGTGCCTGCTGAATCCATCCATGGAATTCTCCAAGCAAGAATACTGGAGTGGGTTGCCATTCCCTTCTCCAGGGGATCTTCCTGACCCAGGGATTGAACCTGGGTCTCCTGCATTGCAGGAAGATTATTTATTGTCTGAGCTGCCAGGATAACTCCAATTATTATATAAATAGGCCAATTTCTATATGTTTATTTCATCTATTAGAAAATTGTAGTCTCAGTAAAATCATTCAAGTGTTTTATTCAAGAACCTTTTTATATTTCTGTTCAGGTGTCATGTAAAATGACAAAGACCTAAAAGAATAAACATGTGCATATGTGTGAATCCATGTTTCATGTGAGGGAATGATTTTCCAAGTCATTATATATAATGACATTTTATATTGGTCATTAATGGTAGGTTTATATTTCATGCTAAGTCTCTTCAGTCCTGTCCAACTCTTTGAGACCCTATGGACTGTAGCCCGCCAAGTTCCTCTATCCTGGGTTCTCCAGGCAAGAATACTGGAGTGGGTTGCCATGCCTTCCTCCAGGGGATCTTCCAGACTTTGGGATTGAGCCCACATTTTTTACATCTCTGGCATGGCAGGTGGGTTCTTTACCACTAGTGCCAGCTAGGAAGCCCAGGTTTAGATTATGTAGAATTTATTTGAATCAATCATATTGAAAGTTAACAATGAAGGCCAACGCATTCTCACAGAATTTTGAAACTTAATTTATTTAAACTGGAGGAATTGCTTTATAATATTGCATTGGTTTTGAATAAAGGAAGATTTTATAGTATACCGTCAAGCATGACCAGAATTGAAAGAACCCAAGATTAACTGAGAATTCCTTATGTACATTGGCATTTATTTGTTAGTGTTAGAAAAATATAGTGTCACTGAATGTTTATCAAACAATTGAGATCAGATTAGAGGGTCTATATTAATAGATTATCAGCATGTATAGTCAATGTTAGCATGGCTTGTCTTCAAAGGCATTCCATATCTCCTAGGAATACATAGGGGGAAAGGTAACTTTTGTAGGAGGAAAGGTAACATAATTTGTCATAGAGGGTCAGACATAACCAGTCCTTTCTGCTCTGTAAGTCATCACACTTTGGATGGGGTCCAAGATACGTGAATTCTGGTGAATAGAATAGAGTGCTCTTCTTTAGAATTTCATTGTGGGTCATAGAAGTACCTTAAAGAAACATGGATAATTTTATTATTGTGTTAATTCTTGAATCTTCATTTTATTTCATTTTTTCCCTAGACATATATAAAGTTTTGGTACCTTAGAAACCAGAAGTCTTCAGTAGAAATGATAAGCAGACTTAAAAGCATATGAAAAATGAGTTTTGTTTTTTATTTTGAGGAGGAGAACTTTTATATATTTTTTTCATTCTTGTTCTTATTAATACCAGTTCTTTCCTTACACAAGTGATATTCTCTGTGGGTGATTAGGATGTTTTCATGACATGTTCTTTTTAATTGTTTCTATCTTTCCAAAAAAAATATCGCTTATTGGCAGGTCCTCAGTTTTTCTCATCAGTCTCACATGAAAATTCCAACAATTGTTTTAAGTATATCTGAGGCTGTTTTAAGTGTATCTGAGACTTTACACATAGCATTTTCTAAATACAGATGTCAAATTTCCCCCAAAGGGAGCCATTTGGCTGACTGAAAAGGTTTCAGGAAGTATAATGAATCTATTTACTAAAAAGTAGAGTCTAAAGTCAGAGTTAATTGCAAGTATTATTTATCTTCAGTGGAAAGTAGCTCTTGGGAAGCTATGGACATCACTTTTCTGGGACTTTCTTCAATTCACTGTAAGACAAGGGAAGGAAGCGGCTCTGTCTTTACGCACTAATGTGTCACTGATTCAATGAGTGTTTTTTATGCTACTACTGATGCCTGTAGGGGACACAAATCCTCATTCTCATGCATCTGCTGAATTTAAGACTGATGTTATTTGGTTGCTAAGTCATGCCTGACTCTAGGGGACCACATGGACCCCTGTAGCCTGCCAGACTCCTCTGTCCATGTGATTTCCAAGGCAAGAATACTGGAGTGGGTTACTAATTCCTTCTCCAGGGGATTTTCCCAACCCTGGGATCAAAACCTGTGTCTCCTGCATTGGCAGACAGATTCTTTACAACTGAGCCACCAGGGAATTTAAGATATCTAAGACAGATATTTAAGGTAGGTATTTAAGATAGATGAGGGCTTCCCTGGTGACCCAGATGGTAAAGAATCTGCTTGCATTGTGGGAGACCCAGGTTTGAACCCTGGGTCAGGAAGATCCCCTGGAGAAGGGAATGGCAACCCACTCCAGTATTCTTGCCTGGAGAATTCCATGGACAGAGGAGCCTGGTGAGCTATAGTCCATGGGGTCTCAAAGAGTTGACTGACACTTAAGATTGATACTTAATTATGTTTCCAAAAATGTTCAAGTTTTTCTTTCCAAGATCACGATGATGAGAAGGGAGATTTTTGCACAGTGGCCCCTAAAGGACTTCCGCATTTGGACACAGAGTGATCGCATGAGTCCTGGGTTGAGCCAGTTTCTCTTAAGCAGCATCCTCAGGTCCTCTCTACAGAACGCTCTGGGCCCCACACGATCCAGCGGAGATGCTTGCTTTGTAGTTGCCTATATGTCAGTCTTGTGTATGTTACCTTTATGTTTAG
The DNA here is from genome assembly GCF_019320065.1 of Cervus canadensis. Classification (NCBI taxonomy): domain Eukaryota; kingdom Metazoa; phylum Chordata; class Mammalia; order Artiodactyla; family Cervidae; genus Cervus; species Cervus canadensis. The sequence continues at coordinate 21,002,083 of NC_057405.1, forward strand.
CAGTTAAGGCTAAATTCAAGAACTGCAGCCCTCAAAGTTCCCAGTTCATGTTAAAATGTGGACAGGTCACTTGCTTTTTAATTAATTTGAAGTTTCATGGGAAAGTTTCAAAGGAAGTAGATGTGATGTCTCAAAGGAATTTGCATACAGTTGTCCCTTGAACAACATGGGTTGAACTGCCTGAGTCCACTTATAAAGCAATTGTTTTTCAATAATAAATACTGTAGTACTACTCCATGCACAGTGAGATGAACCTGCAGATAAAGAATCCCCAATGTGGAAGAACTGTGCATTCAGAGGGCTGAGTGTAAGTTGTACGGAGGTTTTGGGCAGTGAGAAGGGTTAGTACCCCTCACTCCCACATTGTCAAGGGTTAACTGTATTGTCTTAATGATTAACTTTGGTCAAACCACCTCACTTTACAAATGAGTAAGCAGAGAGGTAGATATTTGATCAAAGCAAATAATCAGCAGCAGAAACAGAAAATAAAACAACTCATCTTCCTCCAGTTGTATGCTGATCAGGTGAACCGCACTTAGATATCTCCTGTGTAAATAAAATATTCCTCCCACTCCATCAATATCCTTATGTTTCAAAGCAGCCAGTTTAACTCTGAAGTCAAAACTGAAGGCTCGGGAACAACATCCTTGGACACAGAAATGCACTCATCTGGAATGGACATACCATTATTCACTGCTATCGTTATTCACTGCTTCTCCCCATTTTTAAAATCAAATCTAAGATATTATGCAAAAACTATATCCAATTAAAATTTCTTGGAAAAACCAATTTACAAAGTGAGCAGGAAATCTCTCTAGGGAAATTTATTTTACTCGCAGTACAGAAGTTACATACAAGTAGTACATCTGTGATTCGTAGACAAGGAAATTTATACCTGGAAACTGCCATGGCTATTCCAAGCCCAGCGGGGCTTTGCTTTCGTGTCTTAAAAACTCTCAGTGTGATCAGTCTTAACTTAAACTGTCAGTCTGAAAAATATACTCCTTCTCACTTCTGTTTTTATTACCGAATCTTCTTAGTATATCTTTCACCTTTTTAATTTTCTATTCTTCTTTGTCCTAAGACCATCTTTCTCCCTAGACAGGCATGTCTTCCCCCCTCCCTTTCTTTGGGATTTATACAATAACTTGAACATTTTGCTACAAAACCCATTTGGTGCTTCATCTTCTATCTCAGGTTGCTGCATGAACTCTTACTTGCCTCCTTTCCCTAGGTCTGAAGAGTACCTGTTAATGGCAGGCATCACAGCTCGCCTCATACACTCACCAAGCTATCCTGTAGGATATGAAATAACAACAATGGACTGAGATGAGAGTTCTTTCCAACATGAAAAAGAAACATCTTTTCCTAGTTGCCAGAAAACTATCCAATTGTTTGTAAACTAGAGGTCCAAAGGCATTCTCAACTTCTTATTCATTTTTTTTTTGTTCTATTGATGCATTCAGTTTCTGGAAGGTCACTCATGACTTTCAACAAATATGGTTCCTTTGGTTTCTCTCTTTGTAAGATCACTATCCAAAATATAATTAGCCTTCTTACTCTCTCTTTCTCCCTCTTTCTATTTCTTGCTCAAGTCCAAATAATAGCCTTTCAGCAGGAACAAATAAACCGAAACATTGCCTTCGACAGTGGTGCTCAACCCTGGTTGCTCGTTGGAGTTAACTCACTGAGCTTTCTAAAGCTGGGAGTCCTGGGACTGATCCATGAAATTGTCTAAATTAGAGCCCGTGGGGCTGAGATCAGGGAATGAGGGCCGTACAAAGCATCACAAGTGTTGCTGATCTGCACCCAGAGGGGCACGTGGTTTTTTAACAGACCCTGTAAGGTTACAAGCATGACTGACATGGATGGGATAGTCAGTTATCTGCAGAGCAGAGAGCCACACATAGCATCCTTCACGACCTACCCAGCCTCCACAAGGAAAATCTTCCCTAGCCTGACTGAAAGTTCTCTCACGTTTAATTCCTCCAACAACCCCCATTTTCCAGGTGGAGAAAACTGCCTAACATGATGTATTTCTTTAAAAGAAAATCTGTAAATTTGATTAAAATTTAACCTACTTATGGAAACACCTCTAAATTTAACCCTCATTTAGATGAATATTACCAAATTACATGTTCCAAAAATAAATAATTTTGACCAAATGTCTTTAAAACTCCCAAATATGATTTCTCTAGTCCAAGATCTCAAAAACCTGAGCTTATTGGTTAATTTTTAAAATAGAAATTGCTCCTGGTCACTTCCTTTCTTTCTGTTTTCTGCAAATGCTATCTCCACATGTGTCCTGAAGCACATTTTCAATTAGCTTAACCCAAATCTATGATGGACTGAAGTAAGCGGATTGCCCTCCCTTTTGGAAATAACCTGCTTTTCTACAGAAGACAAATGACTCCTTCAAGGCAAATTCAGCTTGTTTACCTCAGTCCCTGCTTCATTCCCTGGCCTATTATTTACATGGTTAGTAACTGAAAAAAATTTACATTAAAAAAAAAAAAACATAAAAAAATACTTCAAGTTGCTTGAATTTTTCAAAAAATATATTAAGAAAAAGAGAGTTTACAGAAACAGTTTTTTGAAAGAGTAGTACTTTTATGTCAGTAAGTTTTATGTGTGTATTTTTCTGCCTGATAATTTCGAAAAGAGAGGAAATTGAAAAGGAAAATATGGTTCAGAGCTACTGACTGACTTGAAATATTTACTGGATAGATAAAGAATATAATTAGATATTTGTGTGTGTCAAAGGACTGTGAAGGGTGTTCCTTGTTTTGTGTTGACTGTAATGGTTAAAAAAAAAAAAAAAAGAAAGCAGAATCTGAATGTGTTTGCATGTTTGCTTGTTTTTAATTAAAGGGTACTTATTTTAGTTTTTCAGTACTATGTACACTTTGCAACAGTGAGGGAGCAGCCCAGAGTTTCTGGGAGCATTACTGAGATACAGATAGAACAGCCCTCCTTGAGGGCCAATGCACATTATTTTCTCTGGAGATCTTGGCACAATAGGCTAATCTCAGTCTACAAAAGATTTATTGTGACAGAACGTAAGAGTCATTTGTACTTGTCCGGGTATTAATCTGTTCACCAGTTTCAATGTCACATTTTATTCAACAGTAAGCAAGTCAATAATCTTTTCCCATTAAACTATTTGTAAAAACCACATTTTATTTATATATGTACACATGCATAAATTATATATAATAATATAACTTGAAATATCATATAAAATGCTTATTTTATATAGAAGCCACTGGAGACTTAAAAACTATTGCTGTAATAAAAATCAGTGTTATTTAACACAATTGAAAAATTGATTTTAGTTCCATTTAATATTCAATGAGATTTAGGTTAAGCAATTTTAACTAGGCTTGGAACTCAGGTCATTCTGCAATAAGCATCTGATGTTCACTGTCTGGCCACAGCAGTAAATCTGTTGGCAGTGTTGCCATCACCCTTTGATGACTGTAAAATCTTGAGAGTAGCTCTGAAAATTATGGCCTGAGGATAATAATGTTACTTTTGTGTAATGGCTGATTCATCAGTAAATAAATCCTGATTCACTATTGTTGTCTATTTCTGATTTGTATTAAAATACCCAGGAATGTAGAATATTTATTTACAAACCAAAAAGCATAATCAACTCACTCAATTTGTAAAATATGAAGATGTCAAGATTCCCTTTTTAAAAAATAACTGACCCTGGAAAGCATTTAGAATGTTTTTAGATCTATGTGTGGTTGTGTTATTTTTTTCAACTTTTTGAATCTTCTTAAAAATCAGACAAGAATTTGAATAGTCCAGTGACAGCATTTGGATAAGTAGCTGAAGATTTGTTATATAATTTTTATATTTTTAAATGTGAGATTCTGTTTTTATGTTTTCATAATGTCCAATTGTAATTTTTAAATCCAAGTTCTGATCAGAATTATCTGAAAGCTAAAGTAATGACCGTATCTTAGTTTCTTGAGCATTGAACTAAGCACTGACAGTCCCCAACTACAAAGTTTTGGGTTTCTATTTGTCCACTTTAAGATGATGTGAAAGCCACATGTGATCAGTAGAAACTGCACTTTGCATTTTGGTCTTTTTCGTGGGCTGGTACTGTGCATCTTATGATTCTGGGCAGCTCCAAGTCAGTCCCAGGGTCATGAGGATCAACAATTGATACACTGACAACCATTATGTACTCAGACAGCCGTTCTGTTTTTCACTTTCAGTACAGTATTCAAAAATTACACAAGATATTTCACACTTTATTATATAATAGGCTTCTTGTTAGATGATTTGTCCAGCTATAGGCTGATGTAAGTATCTGAGCATGTGTGAGGTAGGCTAGGCTGAGCTATAATGGCTGGTAGGTGAGGTGTATTAGATGCATTTTTACTTATGATATTTTCAACTTTTGATGGGTTCCTCAGGAGGTAACCCCATCATAAACTGAAGAAGAGCTATACTCTCAAAGAGCCTGCTTCCTTTTGGTTAAGTAGGAAGTCCAAGTCAGGTCCAGTGTATTACATTAAATGATTATGACATTATATCCAGTTGAGTTTATTGCTGTTCCTATTAGTCTCCTTTCTAAGCCGTCACCATTTTGACAAGATGACCCCGCATTTTAGGGCGGTCAGAGGACTGGTTTCCTCTCAGACACCCAGGGCATCGTGGGTGTCCATGGCAACTATTGACATATCCTGTCCTGGGGGTGCTGTACCCTTTATTACTCAGACTTTGAGACTTCTTTTTCTCAGCTCTGAAGCAGCTCTTTAGATAGAAACTTTCAGTTGATTTTCTGAGCAATCTATGGAGTGATTTAACTTTGCTTTTCCATCATACGTGCTCTCTCTTTGTTCAGTAGAGTGAAGCCTATCGTTATCTTAACGTTAGTGCCGATTTCCCTGCACTGGTGATCATTTTGTTGCTAAGTCATGTCCCACTCTCGTGATCCCATAGCCTGTAGCCTGCCAGGCTCTTCTGTCTATGGGATTTCCTAGGCCAGAATACTGGAGTGGGTTGCCATTTTCCCCTCCAGGGGATCTTCCAGACCCAGGGATCAAACCCAGGTCTCCTGCATTGTAGGTAGTCTCCTGCATTGCAGGCAGATTCTTTACCAGCTGAGCCACCAGGGAAACCCTTGACTGGCAGAGGGTCGGCAGGTTAGTTAACAGAGTGCTCTGCAGAGCACATGAGGGCTGACATGGTGGGGCTGTCGCTGAAGCTGTCTGGGTCTTGATGTTTTCATTTCTAAAAGGAGATGAACAGATGGTCAAAAGGTTCTTTTGGTTCAAATAATTCAACTGTGCAGTTGGTCTGCTACTCCTGCTACTTATAATCATCATCACCATAAGTATTGTTATTACACCCAACATGTATTCAGCATTTACTTTCTATGACACACCATGCTAAGCATTTTCATAAATCATCACGTTCTGTCCTCCAACTATCCATTCAGATAGGTTCTTTCATCCCCTCCCCTTTTATAAATAAATATGCTGAAACACAGAAATGTTAACAATCTTTCCCAAGGTCATACAGCTGTTTAGACAGAACCAAGTGTTAAACTTTAGTTTGTGGAACTCCAGAAACAGCTGAACAGTTGTCTAGCTACAGCAGAACACCGAGGTGCTGGTTAGATTATACAGAGAAAAATGTGATATTGAAAACTGTCTTCATTGAATGCAGGTATTCCTTGAGATTTCATTTGAAGAGGATTAAAAAAAATATTAAAAAGATCCATCATGTAAAAATGTCTTTAAATGTAAAAAATTCATCTTAAAAGTGATACTTGTTCCTGTAATTTGAAATAAGCTGATATGTACATTTTGACAAAGTAGTTTACACTTATAATCATTCATTCAGCATTAGTTATATTTCAAGTGGTTCTCCTTTATCAGAATTTGAATTGCATAAATGCACAGCTATCAAATAGGTTTTATATTTCTTTAGTTTGCATTAGCTTTGACATTTCTAAAATAGTCAATACTAGCATTAAATCATTTATATCTCCAACCAAATCCAGAATTATCATTATTGCTGTGCTTACAGGAATAATCATTTTGTAGTATTGCGTGATTTTTATGGGAAAGGACTAAGAAATGGTCCAAGAAGTAAAATTTATATCACTAAAATGTTTCATTTAGTTACTATATCATATCCTTGGTACTTTACGTTTATTAAATAGGATTCTCTATATAATAAGTTCCTTCTGAAATTTACAAAGAACTGATGTGTTTTAGAAGCTACATCACACTTCAATGTCCTATAGAATCCTTTCTCTAAATACGAGAAGAGGCATGTGAAATTAAAGATTTGCGAGCAGTTTTGTTAATTAAGGGGCAGTATTTTAGGATACAAAGGTATAAGATGCAATGCTTCTTTTCTGTACCCCTGGTTCATCAGAGCTGTACGCTTGACGATTTTAGTCTCTGGAGTTGTGATGGACCTGCTACTCTTAATGAGCATGGCTCCTCCACTGTGGCTGGCATTTTGATGTTAGGCTCCCAGCAGTGACTTCTTGTCAAAGGTGGGTTTTAGATCACCAGGCTTTTCAGATTAGAGTTTCAGGTACATTATGTCAAATACATTCATCAGTTAAATGAGTTAATGGTGAAGGAGCCCTCTGTGGGCTACACAGCAGCAAGAAGAAAGGCTGACACAGACAGAAGTCTCTTTATTGGCTTTAGATCAGTTGACAGCAATCTCCTTCAAATGCTAAGTTATCATAAAGGCATGCATAATTTGCCTTAAATCAGAAAAGCTACAAATTGTGTCATTAATAGAAGAATTTTTCAATATTGTTGTCGTAAAAACTGAAAGAGCATCCTTTACCCATAGGAGAGGTATTAAATGTGAGAAAGTATTAATATGAAATAAAATAAAATTGAATAATAAGGAAAGGGTGATCACAGTAAACATGTGTTTAGATTTGGTTACCATGGGGTAAGAGTCAAGGGGTCCGTTGGTTGAGGACCAGATGGCTGTATAGAAAGTATTTTAAATGTTCTGTCTTTTGTGTTGGGTGGCTAGGTTATGAGTACATGCTACATTACTAATACATTCATGAATGAATGGGTCAATGAATGAAAAGAGAGAACTATGCAGTGATGAGACTGTTTTGTAGACCACAGATTAAGATTAAGCCAAGAGATCCCAAAAGTTAAATAATTTTTTTAATGTATTAATCCAGATTCTTTTTCTGTTTATAAATAATATTTGGGGTAGAATATAAATCAACAAGATAGCATCAGCTTTCCCTTAATTATATAGCAGTACGGCATTTTATGAGACTCCCCTGGTGGCCCAGACGGTAAAGTGCCTGCCTACAATGCAGGAGAGCTGGGTTCAATCCCTGGGTTGAGAAGATCTCCTGGAGAAGGAAATGGCAACCCACTCCAGTACTCTTGCCTGGAAAATCCTATGGAGGGAGGAGCCTGGTAGGCTATAATCCATGGGGTGGCAAAGAGTCGGACACTACTGAGCGACTCCACTTCAATTCATGGCATTTTATTCTGAAATTTAGTTTTCTATTTAAAGCTAAAGCATCATGTAAAATATATTATCTAACTTATTTCAGATCAGAAAGGATGTAAATGAATTAATCTCTCTCCCCCACTGTGCGCCCCCACCCCCGCCCTGTGTCTCTCTCTTCCGCACCCTTCACCCCTTCAGAATATCTCTGTTCTATTTGAAAGCTCAGGTAAACCCACATCCTTCAAATATCGGGATAAAATATTATAATTAGGGTTTCAGATTCATAAGAAAGCCTTTTTGTTTCAGCCTTGTTATTTGGTCTTGCTTTCTTAAATATGAATTCATTCCTGACAGCACAGCATAGTAAGAAGATCTGAATCTTTCCTTGTTTATTACCAAAATTGCAGCATTTCTTATTGTTGCAGATACCACATATCTCTTTTTATCTGAAAGGTGAAAAGTGACTCACAAAAATAGTTCTGAACAAATTAAGAATAAAAGGAAGTAAAGAAAAATTGATATAAACCAAAAGCAATCATGCCCATGTGCACGCACACACACACACACACACAGAGACACACACACACCCTGACCAGTAGGTAAGTACAGGAAAATCTGGTCCAAACAGTTGTAGAAATTCCCATCTAAACTTGAAACATGTGCTGAGATTTTTTGTTTTAGCTCTCCTTTCTCTCCGGTGCTAAGTGTGCAGAAACAAGTGGGTTTACTTCCTGCCCTGGAGGAGACAGGCTGGTCAGCAGATGATTAGGACACTGTGGCTGTTGTCTAGCTCAAGGGAGAAGATGGGAAGTCAATCTGCACAGCACAAGTGGGAGTGGGGAAGAGATAGATGTTAGGGAACGATCCACGGAGGACATGATATTGGCAAAGGACTTGGCATATCAAAGGGGCTCCCCGGGTGGTTCAGGCTGTAAGGAATTTGCCTGCAATGCAGGAGACCTGGGTTCGATCCCCAGGTCAGGAAGATCTCCTGAAGAAAGGAATGGCTGCCCACTCCAGTATTCTTGTCTGGAGAATTTCATAGACAGAGGAGCCTAGCAGTTGATGGGGTGGCAAAGAGTCGGACACAACAGAGCGACTAACACTTTCAATCGGTTTATATCCATGGCAATTTGCCCGACAAGAAAGAAAGACAGAGTGGGGTAAACAGTAAACACCCCCTGGCATTGAAGTGCAGTCAGGACCCAGAGCATGTGTTGGAGGGAAGGAGGGGAGCCAGGTTCAGATGACCCCTGTGTCGTGGTACAGATGTAGGGGAGAAGTGAACTCAAGAGAAACCGAGCTGGCCGCAGTGTATGGCAGGAGCTCCAGTCAAGAGAGAGCAGAAACGGGTAAGAAAAGAGTGGCTTGTGCCACGGAAGGTGAGAGATGAGCCCCAGGCCAAGCGGCTAGAGGTGTGGGTGCCTGAGGGGCAGGGGAGTGGACGGAAAGATTCACTGTCAGCCCGGACTCTCACCCATTCCCCTGCGTCTGGTATGATCTGGGCACAGAGCAAATAATTTTCAGTCATTTTATGAGTCAGGTTTACCCTCTATTATATTCCTGATAATTATTTGCTTTATTGCCATTTTAATTTTTTTTTTTCTGTCAAAACCCACTTCTGTGTCTCACCGCGTAGTCGCTCAGTCGTGTCCGACTCTTTGCAACCCCATGGACTGCAGTCCACCAGGCTCCTCTGTCCATGGGGATTTTCCAGGCAAGAATACTGGAGTGGGTTGCCATGCCCTTCTCCAGGGGATCTTCCCCACCCAGGGATCGAACCCAGGTCTCCTACATTGCAAGCAGATTCTTTAGCGTCTGAGCCACCAGCATTCTGCTAATTCAAGTTTCAGTTTACCTATGAGAATGTGTATAAATCCCATTTAGCACATTCTGTTCTCTCTAAAGGAAAAGGAGGCCACTTAGAATTGCAATTTCGTTGACCACATCCAGCATGATGAGAAGGGTAAATGCTTGCAGTCTAGAAAAATGGAAAATTTAGTTTCATGTGGGTTTTATTATACACCTGGAAATCCTTCGTCTGGGCCATTTGTGTTACCCAAGAATCTGAAGACTCAGGCCGGCAGCTGGGGTCACTGTGTAGACGACACGGTTGGGCAGTGAATGGGTGTAGGGGCAAACAGCGTCAGAAGCCATTTCCTCCCTTGGTTTTGCTCATTTTCTTTGGTGGCCCATTTTGGAAATGTTGCATGTTAAACACTTAAAAATAATGCAGTGACTTTCAAGGGTTTTTTGTGTGACTCTATGCAATCATTAATGCTGAGGAAAGTCAAGAAGACAGCCTCGGGTGGTTGTGAAAGTTTTTACAGAGACTTCAGATGAGATGCGGTTCTGTTTCTGGTGAAGGACAGGGTCGTGGTCCATGGACTTTTATCTCCATATGGACTGTGACTATAGAAAACCATGTCTTCCTGGGGTAAATTCACATCACTCACCAGCTACCCAGTGATACAGATGATGATGCATTGAATTAGAATAGGAAGGACAGCTCTGGATGCTAAGCTGCATCTATGGGAGTTGGCTAGGAGGTGTGATGCTGGTGAGTCTCTTTAGACATTGTAGTAAAGTTGTGAATAGAGACATCCCAGGTTCTCAAATTTCTATTTAAACCTAAAGGCAGCCGAAATGGGCATTTTGAGCAAAACAAGGTCAAGGAGATGAAAACATTATCCATACCCTGAAATGTTCACAGTTCCAAGTTGCACTTTAAAATGTCTTCGAAGAAAGAAGCAAAAATCAATGTTTGTGATGCTGGAACACAAACCTTTCACCTCTGGGAAAACTCTCTGGGTTCTAAGCCAAACCAATCTTGTGAGGTTTTACCCTTCCATCCCCAGGTCATGCGCAGCTAAATGTTTTTACCTGACTTGCAATGTTCATTCCAAGAAGCAAAGAACTGTGGAGTTAAATCCAACTGGACAGATGAGATGGTGCTCTGAAAGAAGTCATTCAGGCAAAAGAAAGGGGAATGCTTTTTGCATCATCTTACTGAGCAGGGTTCCCAGGTGGCGCTAGTAGTAAAGAATCTGCCTGCCAATGCAGGTAGATGTAAGAGGCCCGGGTTCAATCCCTGGGTCAGGAAGATCCCCTGGAAAAGGAAATGGCAACCCATTCCAATATTCTTCCTGGGTAATCCCATGGACAGAGTAGACTGGCAGGCTGCAGTCCATAGTGTTGCACAGAGTCGGACATGGCTGCAGCCACGTGGCACTCACTGAGGAGGGTCTGCGAAGAGCCGCAGTGAGACATCGATGGAACCTCTGACTGAGGAGTGAAACCACGTCTTAGAAATGTATCACTGTGCTACTCCTGCCCACTTAGACTCTGCATTCAGTGGACTCCCTAAGTAGAGCTCACACGGTCCTCTTTGATTTGGAGGAGAGTTGTTCTTCTTGGCAGAGAAAGAACACTTTGGGCTGTCCTGGGTTTAGAGACTAACCATCCTATGCTTCTACTAGGCAACCTGGTGCTGCAGTTTAGGCCTGGCGTGCCAAGAACATTGAGATCTAACCAATATTGCCTCTCTCCGGAATCCTACTGACCACTACATGGAATAGATCAAATTCCTCATTCAAAATCTCAGAAGTGCTCCAGATCTTGAGTTGTCACTATTTTGTAGTTTTCTCATCCATCTTAACTTCAACTGCAATTCTTTAGGAAAAAATACTCAGGAGACTAAACTTTGCATGATAACTAGAAAGAGGGGGGGAGGGAAGAAGACATATTACTATTAATTCCTCATTGGTCTAGAAATCCCAACAGTAGCCTCTCTGTAGGATGCTTTTTAAACTTCACTTTTTTAGGGTTGGGGGAAGAAAGGGAAGGATCTGAGCTTGTGGTCTGTATGATCTGGATACCATTGTGAAATACAGTCAGAAAATCTCTTCCTGTAAAATATACGCAATGATCCATCCCTGCATTTATCTTTGATATAGTGTGGTTAAAGACCACCCTTAAGATAAAAAATGATAATTCTAAGTCAAATAGTGCCCAGGGCTAGGTGAAACTCTACAAAATTCAGCAGATGTGCAGACATTTTCTCAGCACATGCGATTATATGAAAATACTTATTTATAGTGACCTCTGAGTGTTTTGAGGTTAATGGAATAATTTCTCCTGAGTTTCAGTGGTCAATACTTTATGGAAGAAAGAAGAATACCAAAAAAAAAATGAGATACACATATTCAATACATATGCTATAAGATTTCTTTCAGTATCATTTTGCCAAATACAAGTAAGTCCTAGCCATTCTTCCTTTTTACTTGAATGACAACATCTCCATGGTAATCAAGTGTTAGTTGTGGCCCTTTGCATGGCCCTGAATTGTATTAAATAATAAAATATCCCTTCATTCAAATTTTGCATGCCACTGAACATTCTCATAAGGTAAAAGATGTAGACAGAACATAGGAAAAGACAATGGTGATTTGGAAAAGGATTATCCTAGATTTCTAGAGCATCTGGTATTCACCATAAAATGTCTTCATTTATACTTAGGAGAGAGAGTGGACACCATCAGGAAGTGGAAAACTGGAATCATTTTAAGTACGTTCACAAATGACATGAGAAACTAGAAACTAGCAAAGGACCACATGGAGGAGAAGAAAAGAAATAAGTTATCTTATGAAATCAGGGCTGTGACCAGGCAGCATTCAAAGAGGTTTAAAAAAGAAGCTAGTAAACAACCCCTCAGGCATATATTAATTCACATTTGAATTAATCCAAAATTAAAAATACTCCAAGGCAGGTGGAGAGGAAGGGAGAATCTGTAAAAGAGGAAGATGGTTGAATTATTGTCAAAGCTTTGTTTTTTCAATTTTATTGAAGTAGGGTTGAAGTATTGAAGTAGGGTTGATTTACAATGTTGTATTAATTTTTCTGTGTAGCAAAGTGATTGAGTTATATGACTCAATATATGAATATTATTTTTCATATTTTCCATATGGTTTATCACAGGATATGGAATGCAGTTCTCCATGATATACAGTAGGACCTTGTTATTTATCCATCCTATATATACAGTAGTCTGCATCTGCTAATCCCCAACTCCCAGTCCCTCCCTCCCTCACCTTCCTCCCTCTTGACAACCACAAGTCTTTTCTCTATGTCTGTGGGTTCATTTCTGTTCTGTTGACTGATCATTGTTGCTATATTTTAGAATCCACATATAAGTGATATGATACGGTATTTGTCTTTCTCCTTCTGACTTACCTCACTTAGTATGATAATCTCTAGGTCTACCTATGTTACTGCAAATGGCATTATTTCATTCTTTTCGATGGCTGAGTTATCTTCCATAGTATATGTTCAGTAGTATATATATCACATCTTCTTTATCCATTCATCTGTCAGTGGACATTTAGACTGCTTCCATGTCTTTGATATTGTGAACAGTGCTTATGAACATAAGGGTGCATGTATCTTTTCAGAGTATAGCTTTGTCTGGATGTATGCCCAGAAGTAGGGTTTCTGGATCATATGGCAGCTTCATTTTTAGTGTCTTAAGGAACCTCCATAGTGGCTCCACAAATTTATATTTCCACAAACAGTATAGAAGAGTTCCTTTTCTCCAAAACCACTAGTATTTGTTATTTGTAGACATTTAAATGCTGGCCAAAGTTTTGTTTTTTTAACATACATCATATTATATGACCGATTCTATGAAGACCTATAATACCTTCTAGAACTAGCACCAGAAGAAGACGTCCTTTTCATTATATGGGACTGGAATGCAAAAGTAAGAAGTCAAAAGATACCTGAAATGACAGTCAAGTTTTGCCTTGGGGTACAGAATGAAGCAGGGCAAAGTTGAATAGAGCTTTGTAAAGAGAACACACTGGTCATAGCAAACACTCTTTCACAACAACACAAGAGACAAACTTACACATGGACGTCGCCAAATGGTGAAGACCAAAATGAGACGAATTATGTTATATTCTTGCAGATGAAAATGGAGAAACTCTGTATAGTCAGCAAAAACAAGATGTGGCACTCACTGTGGCTCATCATGAGCTCCTTCTTGAAAAATTCAGATTTAAATTGAAGAAATAGGGAAAATTACTAGACCATTCAGGTATGACCCAAAATAAATTGCTTATGGTTATACATTGAAGGTGACAAGTAGATTCAAGGGATTAGATCCGGTAGGCAGAGTGCCTGAAGAAATATGGATGGTGGTTCATAACATTGTATCAATATCAGTTCAGTCACTTAGTCATGTTGAATCTTTGTGACCCCGTGAACTGCAGCACGCCAGGCTTCCCTGTCCATCACCAACTCCTGGAGCTTGCTCAAACTCATGTCCGTAGAGTTGGTGATGCCATCCAACCATCTCATCTTCTGTTGTTCCCTTCTCCTGCCTTCAGTCTTTCCCAGCATCAGGGTCTTTTCCAAAGAGTTGGCTCTTTGCATCAGGTGGCCAAAGTATTGGAGTTTCAGCTTCAGCATCAGTTCTTTCAATGAATATTCAGGACTGATTTCCTTTGGGATGGACTGGTTTGAACTCATTGCCGTCCAAGGAACTTTCAAAAGTCTTGTCCAACACCACAGTTCAAAAGCATCAATTCTTCGGTGCTCAGCTTTCTTTATGGTTCAACTTTCACATCCATATATGACTACCGGACGCACCTTTGTCGGCAAAGTAATGTCTCTGTTTTTTAATATGCTATCTAGGTTTGCATTAGTTTTTCTTCCAAGGAGCAAGCATCTTTTAATTTCATGGCTGCAATCGCCATCTGCAGTGATTTTGGAGCCCAATAAAATAAAGTCTGTCACTATTTCCATTGTTTCCCCATCTATTTGCCATGAAGTGATGGGACTGGATGCCATGATCTTTGTTTTTTGAATGATTAATTTTAAGCCAGGTTTTTCACTCTCCTCTTTGACTTTCCTCAAGAGGCTCTTTAGTTCTTCTTCGCTCTCTGCCATAAGGGTGATGTCATCTCCATATCTGAGGTTATTGATATTTCTCCCGGCAATCTTGATTCCATCTTGTGCCTCATCCAACCTGGCATTTCACATTATGTACTCTACATATAAGTTAATAAGCATTCTGTTGTTCCGTGTCTGGTTCTAACTGTTGCTTCTTGATGTGCATACAGATTTCTCAGGAGGCAGATCAGGTGGTCTGGTATTCCCATCTCTAAGAATTTTCCACAGTTTGTTGTGATCCATACAGTCAAAGGCTTTGGCATAGTCAATAAAGCAGAAGTAGATGTTTTTCTGGAACTCTCTTGCTTTTTTGATGATCCAGTGGATGTTGGCCATTTGATCTTTTGTTACTCTGCCTTTTCTGAATCCAGCTTGAACTTCTGGAAGTTCTCAGTTCCTGTAGTGTTGAAGTCTAGCTTGGAGAATTTTGAGCATTACTTTACTAGCATGTGAGATGAGTGCAATTGTGCGGTAATTTGAACATTCTTTGGCTTTGCCTTTCTTCGGGATTAGAATGAAATCTGACCTTTTCCAGTCTGTGGTCACGGCTGAGGTTTCCAAATCTGCTGGCATATTGAGTGCAACGCTTCAACAGCATCATCTTTTAAGATTTAAAATAGCTCAGCTGGAATTCTATCACCACCACTAGCTTTGTTTGTAGTGATGCTTCCTAAGGCCCACTTGACTTCACACTCCAGGATGTCTGGCTCTAGGTGAATGATCACACCATCATGGTTATCTGGGTCATTAACAACTTTTTTGTATAGTTCTTCTGTGTTTTCTTGCTACCTCTTCTTAATATCTTCTGCTTATGTTCAGTTCAGTTCAGTTCAGTCGCTCAGTCATGACGACTCTTTGTGACCCCATGAATCGCAGCACGCCAGGCCTCCCTGTCCATCACCAACTCCTGGAGTTTACTCAAACCCATGTCCATCGAGTCGGTGATGCCATCCAACCATCTAATCCTCTGTCGTCCCCTTCTCCTCCTGCCCTCAATCGTTCCCAGCATCAGGGTCTTTTCCAATGAGTCAACTCTTCGCATCAGGTGGCCAAAGTACTGGAGTTTCAGCTTCAGCATCAGTCCTTCCAATGAACACCCAGGACTGATCTCCTTTAGGTTGGATCTCCTTGCAGTCCAAGGAACTCTCAAGAGTCTTCTCCAACACCATAGTTCAAAAGCATCAGTTTTTCGGCGCTCAGCTTTCTTCCCAGTCCAACTCTCACATCCATACATGACCACTGGAAAAACCATAGCCTTGACCAGACAGACCATTTAGGTCCTTACAATTTCTTTCCTTTATTGTGCCCATCTTTGCGTGAAATGTTTCCTTGGTATCTCTAATTTTCTTGACGAGATCTCTAGTCTTTCCCATTTTATTGTTTTCCTCTATTTCTTTGCATTGATCACTGAGGAAGGCTTTCTTGTCTCTCCTTGCTGTTCTTTGGAACTCTGCATTCAAATGGGAATATCTTTCCTTTTCTCCTTCGCCTTTCCCTTTTCTTTTCTCAGGCCTCCTCAGACAGCCATTTTGCCTTTTTGTATTTCGTTTGCTTGTGGATGATCTTGATCCCTGCCTCCTGTACAGTGTCACGAACCTCCATCCATAGTTCATCAGGCACTATGTCTATCAGATCTAGTCCCTTGAATCTATTTGTCACTTCCACTGTATAATCATAAGGGATTTGATTTAGGTCATACCTGAATGCTCTAGTGGTTTTCACTACTTTCTTCAATTTAAATCTGAATTTGGCAATAAGGAGTTCAGAGTCTGAGCCACAGTCAGCTCCCAGTCTTGCTTTTGCTGACTGTATAAAGCTTCATAACATCGTACAGGGGGCAAAACATCCCACAGAAAACCATTCCAAATAAAAAGAAAGGCAAGAAGGCAGAATGATTGTCCAGGGTTTCCCAGATGGCTCAGTGTTAAAGAATTCAACTTTCAATGAGGAAGACACAGGAGACACAGGCTCAATACCTAGACCGAGAATATCCCCTGGAGGAGGAAATAGCAACTCACTGCAGTCGTCTTGCCTGTAGAATCTCACGGAGAGAGGAGCCTTGCAGGCTACAGTCCTTAGGGTCCCAAAGAGTTTGATATGACAGAGGACACACACACACCACCAAAGTGGTTTAGGAGTCTTTACAAATAGCTTAGAAAAGAAGAGAAGCAAAAGGCAAGGGAGAAAGGGAAAGATATACTCAACTGAATGCAGAGTTCCAGAGAATAGCAAGGAAAAATAATAGTCTTAAATGAACAGTGCAAAGAAATTGAGGGAAAAGTGGAGTGGAGAAAACTATAGATCTCTTCAGAAAAATTCAAGATATCATGGGAACATTTCATGCAAAGATGGGCACAATAAAGGACAGAAACTGTAAGGACCTAACAGAAGCAGAAGATATTAAGAAGAGGTGGCAAGAAAACAGAAGAACTATATAAAAAAGGTTTTAATGATAACCACAGTGATGTAGTCCCTCAACTAATGCAGGGCACCCTGGATTATGATAGCAAGTGGGCCTTAGGAAGCATCTCTACAAACAAAGCTAGTGGCGGTAATGGAATTCTACCTGAGCTATTTCAAATCCTAAAAGATGCTGCTGCTCAGTATATCAGCAAATTTGGACAACTCAGCAGTGGTCACAGGACTGGAAAAGGTCTGTTTTCATTCCAATCCCAAAGAAGGACAATGCCACAGATTGTTCAAATTGTCATACAATTATGTTCACTTTACATGCTAGCAAGATTTTTCTCAAAATCCTTCAAGCTAGACTTCAGTAATACCTAGAGCTTTTAGATGTAGGATCTGGGTTTAGAAAAGGCAAAGGAACCAGAGATCAAATGGCCAACATTCATTGGATCATGGAAAAAGCAAGAGAGATCCAGGAAAATATCTACTTCTTCTTCATTGACTGTGTGGATCACAACAAACTGTGGAATATTCTAAGGGAATTGGGGTGCCAGAGCACCTTACCTGTCTCATGAGAAACCTGTACTCAGGTCAAGGAGCAACAGTAAGAGCCTTACATTGAAGAACTGACTGGTCCAAAATTGGAAAAGGAGTACAGCAAGGCTGTATATATGCAGAGGACATCGTGTGAAATGCTGCACTGGATGAATCACAAGCCAGAATCAAGATTGCCAGAGAAATATCAACAACCTCAGATATGTAGATGATATCACATAATGGCAGAAAGCAAAGAGGAACTAAAGAGCCTCTTGATGAGGATGAAAGAGGAGAGTGACAGAATTGACTTGAAACTTAACAGTAAATGAAAAGTAAGATCATGGCATCTGGTCCCATCACTTCATGATAAATAGAAGGGGAAAGAGTGGGAGCAGTGACAGATTTTCTTTTCTTGGTCTCTAAAATCACTATGGATGGTGACTGCAGCCATGAAATTAAAAGATGCTTGCTCCTTGGAAGGAAAGCTATGACATACCTAGATAGCATTTGTCATAAAAAGAAGAGATATTAAAAACCAGAGACATCACTTTGTGATAAAGGTCCCTGTAGTCAAAGCTATGGTTTTTCAAGTAATCATGTATGAATGTGAGAATTGGGTCATAAAGAAGGCTGAGCACCAAAGAACTGATGGTTTCAAATTGTGGTGTTGGAGAAGACTCTTGAGAGTCCTTTGGACTGCAAGGAGATCCAACCAGTAAATCCTAAAGGAAATCAACCCTGAATAGTCATTGGAAGGACTGATGTTGGAGCTGAAGCTCCAATGCTTTGGCCACCAAATGCAAAGAGAGGACTCATTGGAAAAACCCTGATACTGGGAAAGATGAAAGCCAAAGGAGAAGGCAGCAGAGGATGAAATGGTTAGATGGCATCACTGACTCAGCGGACGTGAGCTTGAGCAAACTCCAGGAAATAGTGGAGGGCAGAGGAGCCTGGCGTGCTGCAGTCTATGAGGTCGCAAAGTGAAGGACATGAGTTAGTGACTGAACAGCAACCACATATTATATTTAACCTTTCCTCTTCTGGAGTCCATAGAAGACTTTCCAAGGTCTTTTCATCAGCCACCAGTGGGGAATCAATAGGGCTCTTCTGAGGATGAATTCATTGCTGATATGCAGATGATGTGAATTAATTCACCTCACTGCTTTCCCCTCATCGTCTATCCGCCTAAGGACCTTCTGGTCTTCTGGCGTCTTCTTATTTATAAGATGCTTTAGGAACACAAAATCATTACTATAGTCTTAAACCCCTGCTCCATCTGGGCACCCAAAATGGATTTTGGAACACTGCTCTTAACTGGTTGCACTGCTCCTCTTGTGAGCTGAGTGGATCATTGTCCTTCATGCCCGGTATCAGCATAAACACATTTTATGCGCTGGTGGAGAGAGGACATCAGATCATGTGGTCTGCAATGGCGCTGGCTCAGTTCAGGTGGGACCATGGATTTGGAGTGTAAGCTTTTCCAAAGGTGTTCATAGGGGTTTGTTGCTGTCATCTCAGAAACTGCCACAGTATGAGTTTTGGGTAGGATGGTAGTCACGTTTTAGACTTGTGGTGCACTTTCCTGGTGGCTCAGATGGTAAAGCGTCTGCCTGCAATGCGGGAGACCTGGGTTTGATCCCTGGGTCAGGAAGATCCCCTGGAGAAGGAAATGGCAACCCACTCCAGTACTCTTGCCTAGAAAATTCCACGGACTGAGGATCCTGGTAGGCTACAGTCCATGCGGTCGCAAAGAGTCGGACACGACTGAGCGACTTCACTTCACAATGATGTCTCCTAGAGGGCTAATGCTCCCCTTACCCCTGATCACCACCAACATCATCCCCATCATTATCATTAGGAAACACAAGAAGTGATGATTAAGAACAAAGCCAGTGTTCTAGCTCACTGGCTGTACCAGGGAGACCTGGGGCAACTTACTTGGTCACCCTTTCTGTAGCTTCAGGATCTGTAAAAGGAAGGTGATCGTAGAACTGACCTGTAGTAGTGTTAAGTACTAAATGAAATAATTCAATGAAGTGCTTAAATCATATCTGGAATGTGGCAGGAGTTTGACAGATGTTAACAATTACTGTTACTGCTATTTATCATGTAACATGAATAATGTTCTATCCTTGGAGACATTCATGCTACATTTTACTAATATCCTGCTCTGTACACACTATGTCTTTTTTTCTTATTGATGCTTGATGAACCTGTTTTTCAGGGAAAATAAGATGTTTACACTACAAAATTCGTAACCACTTTCACAGAATTCCAATGTCAATGCACCTTGCAGACACTGTGGGAAAATGGCTGATGTTTAACATTTTCCAACCCTGTGGAATTCTGGAAAGGCAGTTTTATATATTCATGTATTAAAATTATTCATACCTTATGATCAGTTGCTTTTATGAGAAAGCAAATAACTTCACTGTCACCTCTTCCTCATTTCAAGGTCTTAGAAAAGAGTTAATCATCACACATTTGAATTTAGTGAACTTTGATAAATTCTTCATGATGCAAAACAGTAGAATATTAGTGATGAATTAATTTGTTTTCACAATTGGTGTGTTACAGTTCCTGTGTTACCTCATGAATTATGTTCCCCTTATTGTTTGATGCCTTATATTGCTCTTTGGGCTTCCCTGGTGGCTCAGCAGTAAAGAATCTGCCTGCAATTCAGGAGATTCAGGAGATGTGGGTTAGGTCCTGGGGTCAGGAAGAGCCCCTGGAGGAGGGCATGTAAACCCACTCCAGTATTCTTTCCTGGAGAACCCAAGGACAGAGGAGCCCAGTGGGCTACAGACCATATGGTCTCAAAGAGCTGGCCAGGACTGAAGCGACTCAGCATGCATGCACGCACATACTGCTCTTTACCTCATCCAATCTATTTTTTGCAGAACAGTACTTACAGCTAATCATAAGCGTAAATTTAATAAATCCTGTATCAACCTTCTTGCATCTATAATTCTTTTGGACTTAAGCTATGACAACGAGATTTACAGAAATTAGTAAACGTGTTCATAGTCAGCTATGAGAGCTAGCTCAGCATTCTGTGAAGAGTGTGGGTTCCAGGTTCACACTTCTGTATCTTTGCTTTCCTACTCTGATTTGGTCTCAATTTCCTCATCTGTAAAGTGGGAGTACTACTACTGTCTGTCTTAGAGAGTTATTTGAGGATTAAAGATAGTCAAAGGGATATATAAAATACTTAGCAGTCCCTGTCATAGAGAAAAGTACTCACTGTATTTAAACTCTCACTAATAGCACATTTAGATATGCTCCCAAAGTAAGGAACTTCATGGAATTCTTGGGAAAGAAAATGAAAGCATTTTATTTCAGTGTTCTGATTTTCACAGTCCTATAACAAGAATTCTATTCCAAGAATTCACTTCTCACTTCCCTTCCTTGATTCCTCGATACCTCACATGGCATTTTAAATATATGTGTAAATTTATCTAGCTGTTTCTCAAATAATGTCCCCTTGCCTACATTTAAAATTTGACTCTGATTCTGATCTTTTGGTTATTTTATATATTTATATATATATATTATATATATTTCTATATATGTTATATATAATTATATTTATATTTTAATTATATATAATATTTAAATTATATATGTATTTATATATATATATATATTTCTGTACATCCCAGAGCAACTGATTTTGAAATTTGTGATAAAAGGGCTTCATCCTGACATTACCAATGTCAAGGTTAATACCTGCTAGCATAACCAATTCAGTTAGAATATGAACCCCTTTGCCCACATAGTAAAATTGCAGTGCCTATAGAATGCAGCCCTCTTGAGGAAAGATGCTAAGTTTTTCCTGTGTCTAGAATTAGAGGGCAACATATGAGGTTGGGAAGGATCTGCTCACTTGCATTAAACTGAAACTACCTTCGTGTCTCATCTCCTTCCACTTGGCAGCCAGTACTCCCTCTTTGTATCTTGTCCTCCCACAAAACCTCCAAGGAGGAAACAATATATTAGAGAACAGCCCCTTGCTGCTTGAGTCACCAGCCTCCCGTGGTTGTGGGGTGTCTGTGCCCCTGGTTCCTGGCCAGACTCCCAAGAGGTGGGCAAGAGAGGCCTTTCTCCGGGGACAGCTGACGGCCAGAGGAGGGGAGAGCAGGATGTGGGGGGACTTTTAAAAGTGAACCTTCCTGGTTTTCACTTTGGCTCTCTCTGCTGCTTCTGCAGAGCAATAGTCTTCCTCATAATATGAGGCCGAGGCCAGATCACCTGCGGATCTTGATGGACAAAGCCACAAAATCCTTCACTTACACAGCTCACAAATCTTATAAAACCTCTCTTGACCTCGCCAGCTAGAACAGACCCTTCAGCTCCTGTTTGGGGCCCCACCCCACTGAGGAACCAAAGCCAGTGCTGTACAGATGTCCGTTTCTCTGTGTCTTCCTAAGAGGCAGTATTGTCTTATGGTTAAAATTGAGGACTCTAGCCTCAGAATGCCTGGTTCTGGATCCTGGCTCCATCACCTCTGGCTATGTGACCTTGGGCATGTGTTTTCACCTTCCTAGGCCCAGTTACCTTATCTATCTATCCATCCATCTTTCTGTCTGTCCATCCATCCATTTACCTATCTACCTATCCATCTACCTACGTCTAATGGTAATAATGTCTATCTAATATTAATGTTGTGAAGATGAAATGACTTAATATGTGAAAAGCACTTAGAAGAGTGCCTGGCACACAGTAAGTGTCAGCTAAGGGTCTCTGTGATTTTCTTGGAAAGCATCAGATTTTAATCAATTTCTCTCATCCCAAGAACCCAGCATGATGACTGGCACACAATGAGTATCGCACTTGGTTCTCAAAGACAAAGCTATCTGCGAACTCCAAACAGCAAACACCCCAGCAGGCTTTAATGCAAAATAAAATTTCATGTTTCTGTGACTACCAGAAAAAAAGTCCAAAATGTATAAGAAAGAAAATGGGGGAAAAAAGAAAGGGGAAAAAAAAAAAGAATTCTTTGTAAAAAGAAACAGAATCTCAGTAGGATCTCCTTTCTATCAAACTAAAATGTCCTAGTAACCGGTGTTTCTGAATCCCCTCCTGAAATACAGCAGCAGGCCAATTAATTAATATGAAGCTCAGTGGAAAGGACAATGCTACCTGGAGAACTAAGCAATTCAGGCAGCCTTGCAGCATTTTATTAAGCTACAGACCAAGGAAGAACATTGATAGTAAATTAGAGCATCCTCGGCCACTGGAGCATGTGCTCCAAGGCAGGTCTTCTCCAGTCTGTTTTTCCGCTTGTCTAGCACCCTCTGCTCACCCGGCGGCCCAACAGCATCTACTACCAGGCTCTGGTACCTACTTACAAGGGGATATGGGCTTCCCTGGTGGCTCAGAGGTAAAGTATCCACCTGCCAATCCAGGAAACACGGGTTGGATGCCTGGGACGGGATGATCCCCTGGAGGAGGAAATGGCAACCCACTCCAGTATTCATGCCTGAGAAATCCCATGGACAGAGGAACCTGTCAGGCTAGTCCATAGGGTCGCAAAGAGTCAAGCATGACTTAGCAGCTAAGCAACAGTGAACCCACTTTCAGACACATATACTGATTCTCAGAACGTGCGTGCTTTGACTCAATTTCCAAGAAACAGTTAATAGAGCATGTGGGGACAGAGGAAGGAAACTGGTGAGAGTGTTTTGAAAGTGTGGCACCCACAGTGAATGTGTTGTGGCTGTGGGCACTTCACGGAGAAGAGCTGCGGCCAGCATGGAGGGGTACCCCCTCTGCAGACCCCAGAGGCCCAACTCAGGTTGGGAAGCATCCAAGCCCCTGTAGGCTTCCCTGCTGGCTCAGTGGTTAAAAAGCCTATGGCTGATTCATATCAATGTATGACAAAACCCACTGAAATGTTGTGAAGTAATTAGCCTCCAACTAATAAAAAAAAATAAAATAAAATAAAAAATAAACACAGATTATTAATCTAGAAAAAAAAAAAAAAGCCAGCCGACCAATGCAGGAGACACAGGAGACGAAGGTTCAATCCCTGGGTCAGGAAGATCCCCTGGAGAAGGAAATGGCAAGCCACTCCAGTGTTCTTTCCTGGAGAATCCCATAGCCAGAGAAGCCTGGTGGGCTACAGTCTACGAGATCGCAAGAAGTCAGACATGACTTAGCAACAAGAAGCCCCTATAGCGCCTTCTCAATGTGCCTGTGTTGCCCAGCTCTAAGCTCCGCTAAACGGGAACCACCCGTGGCCATCCAGAATTGCTGTGGATGAGAGAGCAGGTCCAGGGAGGGCCAGATAAAGGGGACCACAGAGAAAGGCTCATTTTAGGAGAATCCACTCCTTTTTTATTACAGTGTACAGCAAAGCGTTCAGTTACACACACACACACGTATATATACATATATGTATATATATATTCTTTTTCAGTTTCTTTCCCATATAGTTTACTACAAGATATTGAGTATAGGTCCCTGTGCTATGGAGTAGGTCCTGTTGTCTTCCTCTTTTACAGATAGTAGTGTTTATCTGTTACTCCCAAACTCCTAATTTATCTCCACTCTTCCCTACCATTCCCTTTGGTGACCGTAAGTGTGTTTTTGAAATCTGTGAGTTTCTGTTTTGCAACTATTTTCATTTTTATCATTTTTTAGATTCCACATAGAAGAAAGATGATATGGTATTTGTCTTCCTCTGTCTGATTTACTTCACTTGTTACAATAATCTCTAGGTCCATCCATGTTGCTACAAATGGCATCATTTCCTTCTTTTCACGGCTGGGTAATAGTTGACTGTATATAGGTACCACATCTTCCTTATCCAGTCATCTATCGATGAACACTTAGGTTGTTTCCATGACTTGGTTCTTGTAAATAGTGCTACTGTGAAGAATTGAGGTGCCTGTATCTTTTCAAATTATGCTTTTCTCTGGATATATGCCCAGGAATGTGATTGCCGGATCATGTGGTAGCTCTATTTTTAGTTTTGTAAAGAACCTCCATGCTGTCTCCGTAGTGGCTGCACCAATTTGCATTCCCACCCACAGTGTGGGAGGGTTCCTTTTGGGAGAATCCACTCTTAGGCATAAGAAAAGCCTTGACCTGTGTTGGATGCCAGATAAAGCCACATGATGGAAAGCTATGAGCAAGGGTGAAATGTGTCGTGTTCTGCATGGCAGATCATATCCCTGAAACAAAACATAAATTCCCTGATGGTGAGGAGAAGCTAGCTTCCTTGTGAATTTATTCAGGTCTGCATCCAGATGTGTTCTTGGGAAAAGGAACAAGCAAGGTCAGTAAGGGCTCACCGAGGGGGCTTGCCTTCAGCAAGCAGGCTCACAAGGCGTCAAGGGCAGTTCACAGCATGCATCCACCAAGACGCTGCCTGAGTACCAGGAACTCAGAGGCTTAGGCGATCCATCTCTCCCAACCCCCCAACAGGGTCCTGCTTCCACTTCCCCTCAGTTTTCCTAAAAAAAGGGCCCCAGATTAGAATCACTTGGCAAAGGGGACGGATGTCAGTATCTGACTTGAAAAGTGGCTTAAACATAGAAATGCACCCACTGTTTTAGGAAGCTGTGAGATGCTTGATACTTATTCCCAGAACCAAATAAAGAGATGGCCTTTGTGAGACTAGAAGGATAATAGACACGAGATTCTAGAGCAATGAAAGAGTCCCAGCCTACATAAAGCCTCACATAATATGTAAAAGGATTAACGATGGGAAAATATGTAAAAGAATTAATAATGGGATTACTGAGGTTTAAACTGCCCAGTATTTATCAGATGACCATAAGCTGCATAAACTAAATCTGACTTTATGGGGTGGAAGCTTTAGTAAGTAATTATGTTAATATTTCCCAACCACTAGATTAGAACCATGTAAGAGAGAGAAAAATGAACACAGCACAATTTCTGCCCTTAAGTAGCTTAAAATGCAGAAGCAAAGTGATCTTGCAATGCAGAACATTTTAAGATAGATGGAAGCTGGGCGGTTCAGGTAAAATTCTGTGAGCCAGCAAAGAAAGGGTATACAGAACATAAACATATTGAGGTAGACTAATGAGGAAAATGTGCAAAGGAGATAAACAAGGCCAGAAGAGACCTATGGTTAGCAGGCTGGTGGCTGTTCCAGACACAGGGTGTCAGAAACGGGACAAAGGGAGATGCACCTGGGAAAATTATTGGAACTTTACTCTCTAGAAGATTGCCAAGGGGACTGGGAGACATATTAAAAGATATATCTTTTTGCTTTTGTCTGGTAACAGGGTAGTGACACAATTAGAAAATGCTTTGAGCAAGAGATGAGACTGTAATGAAAATCAAGATTGATCTGCCAATGATATCAGCAAAGAGCTGGCAAGTCCTGGCGCTTAGACAATGCATGCTTCAGCCTTCTCTTCAGGGGTCAGAGCACGAATATCATGCCACCCAGCCACTTGTGTAACAACTGCCGTGTCTGTGCAGACAGACAAGGTGCAGCAGGAAGCGGGGCTTCTCCAGCCCACAAGGGAAGACCTGCCGGAGAAGCTGAACCTTGTATTGGTTTCTTACGGTGGAGCCTATATTCAGACCATGACTGTTTGAACTTGGCAGGTTACTGAGCTCTTCACACCTCAGTTTTCTTCTGTTCAGAAGCTTTTGCACATTGGTTGGCATATGGGAAAAAGTAGCTAGCAGCTATGACTACAAGTAGGAACTGTAGACAGTAAATTTACGTTGGGTCCGTGAATATCCTTTTCAGTAAACCAATGTGCACTCTCCTGAATTTGATACACATTCCAAGAGATTCACAGATATCCCAAAGAAGTCTCAATCCAAGTGGGTAAGGCCTTCACATTTTGAACTGTGACATTAGTAGACCAAGCAAGCATGTTCAGGCAGAGTGATGTCAAGTGACAGCTGAACTTCACATATATTCCCCTACTAAAATCCAGAGCATGATACCCTTCCTAGAATCTGTAATCTCTTCCCTGAAAAGAAAAATAACAGTGACTCATCGGCTACCGGTTTATTCCACAAAAAGGGGCTCTGGAATGATGCTTCTTCTACCCAAGACTACTTTTGCTTCTATTATCCATAGGTGACGAAGAAACTCTTATCCCCTTTGTTCTTAAGATTTCTCTTTGGAGCCTTGTCCAGCAGAGCAGAACTGAAGGTCCACCGCACCTCTCCTGAGATTTCCTTGGCGGCCCCCATCCTGCTCCCACTTTCCACCTCTTTTCTCTAGCCACTGCCTTTAGGCAAATAATTTGTGCAAAGTCATCATACTTTTCCACTATGTGTGTAGTCCAGCTTTTCTCTGGATTCTATTGGGCAATGAAAATAATTGATCCTTGTTGTGTTCTTGGTAAAGGTCAGAGAATAGAATCATATCAGCTGACCTGATCTGTTTAGTGCAGCATCATGATTCCCACAGAGGCAACTTGAGAGGGCCACGAACTGTCAGAATGAAGACAGCTTACCTGGCAAAGACTGAGTCGGCATCATATGAAATTGGGTAAAGAGTCCTGGTTGTGGCTTTTCAACATCTGGCCCTTTCTCTGAATCTTTCTAAAGGAGCAGAAATGCAAATTGAAGTGGAACTTTCTCTTGGCATTGTGTATCTTGCTTTCAAAAATAACTTGGGTTTATTTAGATTTATTTAAGCTTTGCCACTTAACCTGACTAAAGGGGCTTCCTGACATGTCTAGTCATGGGTATGTACCAATTTTCAGTGTGACTTAGTTTACCCTTAATCATTAAAAACATGGAGAAAAGAAAAAAAAATGATTATTATTAAGGTTTTGTGGTAGGTGTGTGAAACCAATCGAGAGAACAGAGAATTATAAGAAAAACACTAAGGAAATAAACAGTTGGATTTGATAAATGAAATTGGCAAGAAATTGCAGAGAAGAAAAGCATTAAGAATATAGTTACTGAAAATGAAAAAATGATTAAAGCTGACAATAAAAAATTTAACACCTTTGGGGAGTAATAAGATACTCACAGAAAGTTTTAGAATTTATGGGTTCTTCATTTAGGGCTGTTTGCTCAAGAGGCATGAATGTTAAAATATTCCATGGAGATTGAGATGGTGGTACCATTTTCCAATATTAAGAAGTCTAAAGAGAAATTCTGCCAAAGGAAACAGAAATGACTTTGATTCTAGAGAGTGAGTGGTTAGGGAAGAGAATGTGAATCTCCTCTAGTAATTTCGTTTGTGGCCTGGCTCCTTTACCTGCATCTCCACAAACCCGTCTTCCTGCAACAGCCTCAACACCGCCCCTACTTCCAAACAGTCCTCCACTCCGCTCACTCCCCAGTCTTTTTAAAAAATTGAAATGTAGTTGATTTACAATGCTGTGTTAGTGTAAAGTGTTCAGCAAAGTGATTCAGTTTATATTATGAACTGAATATATAAATTTTTCAGATTATTTTCTCTTATAGATTATTAAAAAATATTGAGTATAGTCCCCTGTACTGTACAGCAGGTCCTTGTTGGTTCCCTATTTTATGTATAGTAGTGTGTATATGTGAATCCCAAATGCCTAATTTAGCCCTCCCCTATTTTTCTACCTTTTTAACCATAAGGTGTTTTTTTTTTAATGTGTACGAATCTTTTTCTGTTTTGTAAATAAGTATCATTTTTTAGATTCCACATACAAGTGATACCATATTGTCTTTTTCTGACCGACTTACTTTGCTTAATGTGATAATTTCTAGGTTCATCCATGTTGTCACAGATACCAAGATTTCCTTCTTTTTTATGTTGAGTTCGATTGTATATATGTTCCACATTTTTATCCACTCCTCTGTCGACGAGCACTTGTGTTATTAAAGTGGGACTTCGATGTGATGATCTCGTCCCCCAGAAGCACTGGCGACAGCTCCTTCCAGCCTCCCTCTGTGCTTTGACATTCTGCATCACCTGTCCACACCTCCCCTGTCCAGCCTTGCCTCTTACCTCTTCCTCACGTGAACCTTCTCCTGGACTTGGGCCTGTGTGCTTGCCTGTTATCGTGAGGCAGACACCAGCCGAGTTCTACCACCAACTTTGGTCTCCCCAAGCAAATCAAGAGCGTTGATTAAATTCTTCCCTGACGAAAGGAGGCAAAGGAATCATGCTTCTGCTTGCTTATACAGCTTCTGCCCAAACTTGGTTTCTCGCCTCTGAATCGTGGGCCTCCCTATTACCCTGGCCCACTCTTGTTCCACCAGTTCTTCTACAAGACAGGTGGCTAAAAACAAAAAAAGGATAGATAAACAAACAAACAAAGGTTTTCCAAGGAAAGGCTGACATTGGCTAGCTTTTCCTGACAGTCCTCATTCTTAATCATGATTTTTTCCTTCTGGTTCTAGACACCTTTCAGAAATATGCCCTTCATTTATAAACCTTATATTTTCCCCTCTCTCTTTAACATTTGCCTGAGCTCACTGTCCCTCATACACTTTGCATCTTTTTTTCCTTTCTCTTAATCCTTTGCTTTAATAACCTCCTCACCTACTTGTTTGTCCTAATTCCTCCACGATTAATGCTGGGCATCTTCCTTCCTCATCACAAGGGCTCATTTCTGATGGCACTGTGGGAGCCCCAAGCTGAAAAGGAGATGCTGCTGACCTGTCCCTTTTTAGCTGGTGTCACCACGGCCGTGTGTGCCAGACACCCCCAATGCAGGGGACTGGGCTGTCAGGTGAGGTAGAAAGATCCAGAGAAGGGGCTGCCAGAGAGGACCCTTGGATCCAAGTGGAGGAGGCAGATGTTGTCCCTACAAGTATTAAACCAGGAGAAATTGTGTTGGAGCCTTTTCAAAACTGAAATGTGGATAAATGCTATGTTTTCAAAGCCCTAATATTTAAATCCACCATGGAATCCATTTTGCTGTTAGTTTGGGAGTAACTTATTATAAGCAAAAGGAATCAGAAATATAACTCAAAAAACAAAGGTAGAATCAAGTCCCTGTAAAATCTTCACAGTCTTCTCAGGAATTAAATGACCATATAATACCTATTCTATTACATACATAGTGTTAGTGACCAACTCTGTTAACCTCTCTGATGAGATTAAAGTTGGCATGACTAATATGCTGCTCATTTTTCTTTAACTTACTGTTTATCAAGCCCATGTAACACACAGGTTCTGTGAAGTCTGTTCAGCCATTGCATGTGAGCAGTCATTTCAAAGTCTGCAGCTTTAGATCCTATACTCATGTCATGGAATGTTTTGTTCATAATATATGAACATTAGGTGCTCTCAAAGAAAAATGAAAATGCTTTGAAGGCTATAGTCTTTGAGTATGCGTGTGTGTGTGTACAGTACATATGTTGGTGAGAGGTGATTATGGTGTGTGTGTGGTGTGTAGTGTGTGATACGGGGTGTGAGGGGTTGTGAGGTGTGTGTAGGGTATGTGTTGGTGTGTGTGGTTTGAGGTGCGTGTGGTGGTTGTGGGATGTGTGTGGCATGTGGGGGTTGTGTGGTATGTGAGGTGTGTGTGTGGTGTGTAGTGTGTGTGGTATGAGGTGTGTATGTGGGGAGGTTTTGAGGTATGTGGTGTGTGGGGGATGTGTGTGGTATGTGTGGTTTGAGGTGTGTGTGGGGTATTGCAGTGTGTGTGGTATGAGGCTTTGTGTTTGTGGTGTGCGTGGTATGAGTGGTATGTGTGGGAGCGGGGTGTGTGTGGGGTGTGTGTGGCATGAGGCATGTGGGGGGGTGTGGTGTGTCTGTGGTGTGTGTGGTTTGACGTGTGTGGGGTGTGTGGTATAAGGGGTATGTGTGGGAGAGGAGGTGTGTGGGGGTGTGTGTGTGATATGTGGTGTGTGTGGTATGAGGCGTGTGTGGGGGAGTGTGGTGTGTCTGTGGTGTGTGTGGTTTGACGTGTGTGTGGTGTGTGTGGTTTGAGGTGTGTGTAGTATGTGTAGGGTGTGTGGTGTGAGGCATGTGGGGGGTGTGGTGTGTGCAGTATGTGGTGTGTGTGGTATGAGGCATGTGTGTGGGGGTATGGTTTGTGTGTTGTATCTGTGGTATGTGTGGTTTGACGTGTGTGTGGTGTGTGTGGTATGAGGCATGTGTGGTGGGGTGTGGTGTGTGTATGGTGTGTGTGTGGTGTGTGTGGTATGTGGTGTGTGTGTGTGGTGTGTGTGGTATGTGGTGTGTGTGGTATGAGGCATGTGTGTGGGGGGGTGAGTGGTTTGGTGTGTGTATGGTATGTGTGGGATGTGTGTGGTATGTGGTGTGTGTGGTATGAGGCATATGTGGGGGGATGTGTGTGTGTGGTGTGTCTGTGGTGTGTGTGGTGCGTGCTGGTATGTGGTATGAGGCATGTGGGGGGTGTGGTGTGTGTGGTATGTGGTGTGTGTGGTATGTGGTGTGTGTGGTATGAGGCATGTGTGTGTGTGGTATGTGGTGTGTGTGGTATGAGGCATGTGTGTGGGGGGGTGAGTGGTATGAGGCATGTGTTGTGTGTGTATGGTATGTGTGTGGTGTATGTGGTATGTGGTGTGTGTGGTATGAGGCATGTGTGTGTGGGGGTGAGTGGTATGAGGCATGTGTGGGGGAATGTGGTGTATGTGATGTGTCTGTGGTGTGTGTGGTTTGACGTGTGTGTGGTGTGTGCTGTATGTGGTATGTGGTATGAGGCATGTGGGGGGTGTGGTGTGTGTGGTATGTGGTGTGTGTGGGGGTGTGGTGTGTGTGTGGTGTGTCTGTGGTGTGTGTGGTTTGACGTGTGTGTGGTGTGTGTGGTGCATGTGTGCAGGCTCTTTCGGCAAGGCTGTGCCATGTCCTCACTGACTGAGGACGCTGTGTCTGCCCTTGGACACTTGCCCCAGAGTAGAGAGGACACTCAGTGAGGAGGGGCCACAAGCTCTCTAGTCTCCAAGTGGATTAAAGTTTCCTCTGAGCAGAGGCAATAATGGGAAAATTTTAACATGTGGATTCTGTTTAAAAAATGAAATAAGTTGCGTCAGTGCTCACCACCATTTCTTGTGGAAGAAACTATTGCAGTAGGAAAGAAAAATGAGCCGATTATGTGGTGGGCATCGAGCCAAGTACCTTCACAAATGTTGATTTATTAAAACTCCACAACAACCCAGTGACAGAGTAATTGCCCCCATTTTTTCACTCTTGAGGAGACTGGGGCTCATAAAGGCCAAGGTCACAGAGGGGATACATGTGAGAGTCAAGACTTAATCCTGTCACCTGGACCCCAGGCCCACATTCTCTTCCACTGTACACTCCCTTCTGAATATAAACTTGCCTCAGTCTCTCCTCCAATAAACCAGATTGTGGTCTTGTGGATCAAAGTAAATTGTATGATTGCTTGAATTTCTGTGTGAATCTGTAATTGCAAGACCCAAAAGTATATCTCCAAAAGTCTCAGTACAATCATTTTGTTTTCTAATGTCTAGGGTAAATTATTTTAAAACACATGGCAACTTTCAGAAACAGCAAAAAAGAAAAAAAAAAGGTGGATATTTGAATTCTCCACGTGCAGCAATCCAATGTGGTTTCCGACAGTACCTTTAACATTGTGACTGAAAACATTTTCTTTCCTTCAGGTTCACTGTTACCATTCTCTACAGACTGAAATGAAGTTTCCCTCGAATCTTCTTCCGTTATTATCACATCTTGATAGATTGGCTTAAGGTTCAACAGTCTAATGACAATTCTTGCAGATCTGTCTCCCCAAGGGAGTCATTAGCTTAAACACTGGTGTACTTTCTGGGCAAGTTTGTGGTTTTCACTTTCCCACTGTGGTTGTTCATTTATTTGTTTGAAATTAAAGACCCACTGCACAATTTCTGTTGAGAACGACGGCACCGCTGTACATGGGATGATAGAAAAAACTTGTCTTCTGTCAAGTTACTTTTCTTACCGTGTTGAGGCACCATGGTTGGTACAAGCAGAGCCATCTTTCCTGCAAACCAGCCCACTCTGTTTGACCTCCTCCTCATCTCCATGACCTTCCGTCTCTATGTGCACCCCTATTCCCAGTGCAAACCGTCTCCAGCATACCTTCATTCCCTTTGTGGTCTGTTTGCAGCCTCCCCAAACAACAACCAAAGAAAAAAACAGGTAGTAAATACTAAAATAGCTTGAGAGAACCGTGTTTGTCCTGTGGCTCCCCAAATAAGATGAGGACACTCCACCGTTGACTTTCCTCCCAAGACAGAGCCCAGTTTTCTCCCCAAGAGTGTGACATGAATTGTGTGAACTTGAAACCAATCACTGAGGAAGGAGAGAATCAGATGATGCCTGATGAGCATGTTAGAGCCTCAGCTGCCACACCCATCACAGCCTAAATCACCTGAATATACCTCCAGGCACCAAAGCCCCCACAGAGCTGCCACTCCTTAGACAGGGGCGGACCTCAGTCAAGGCCCAAGTTGTCAAAACCGCTAAAATTCCATCTTAGCACTCTTATATTTCTCTGACCAAAAGGAAAAAGAAAAAGGAGGGGGGGCTGTCTTTTTTCCTGTCTGTTCCCTGTCATAATTCAGTAAGAATGGATTTGTTTCAAGCTTTCTAGCTCTGCCTCAGACTTCTTGGCAGCTGTATCTCCCAGCCCCCCGTTGACACAGCCTGTTTGTGACTCAGTGATACTTACATGCACTTGGCACCAAGGAGCGTTTCTGCCTGGTGCGCATGGTCTTGACACCCCCTCCCCCAGGCCTCAGCATAGGATCTGCGACAAACGCAGGTATGCTTTTCTATCCCATAACCCCCATCCCCCAGGCTGTGCGCTGTGGGCTCCACTGCAAAGAGGGCTTTGCAGCCCAAGCCCCCAGCAGGGTCTGGCCTTCAGGGATGCTTCTGTCTGTAACGAATTGCCCTGCGTCTTGTGCACCTCATTTGCAGAAGGTCAGCAGCTGCGTGATGCATGGCTGTGCACGATACCGCCATTGGAGAATGACCTTATCTTCTTGGTTAACAGGAAAGAAGCCTGTTAAAACCCCACGGAAACACTGAATTTTCTTAGTAGGCGCTTTAATTGTCACCAGTTACTGATACTCACACACCTAGGGCAAAAAATTGTGACTGCAAGTCCACGATTCAGTTCCCGTTGCTAAATTCAGAGGATGAATTGTGTGGAAGATTATCAGAGTGAAAAGGGTGTGATGGGGCAAGATCATTAATATAACTGAGTGATTACAGATCCTTTCCCAGGAGAAAATCAGACAGGAACAGGCCATTGAAATAGAAAATAGAATCCTGGAGGAGCCTGGCACGAGATTTGTGCTTTGTGGCTAAAAATAGCAAGGTTAATTACAGAAGGGAGTGACAGAAACAGGAAAGCAGCAATCACACCCAGCAGAAGTGCTGCAGCGGTGGTTCTAAAATACTTAGTAACAAGGTTGGCGGTGGAGTTGTCAAAACATTAACCCTTGAAGGCAGGAGATGCAGAGGAAAAAGCCGGGGAGACAGGTAGGACACCCCAAGCATAGGTCACTAGTGGCTTCAATTCACGTTTTGCTTGTCCTGCAGATATGGATAGCTACTTACTGACCTGAGTAAGTCTTTAATTCTGTTCCTCAGTATACAACTAAAGCTCCTTAAATTAAAAAAATGTGTGATGTTCAAACACACTTATGTAGCTCTATCTCCTTTTTACTCCCTGACAAGCATTCGTGTTATAATAAAAACAGAGTCTTTATTTCAAACAAATAAGTAAATACATTTCATAACAAAATCTAAAACCCTAGCTAAGGAATTTTCTAGCCATTATGAGTTTACCATATATAACAGTGCCGCAGGCAAAATCCTGTGACACTCATTAAGGAAGTAATATAATTTTGTCAAAGATATGTTAAAGTTAACGTTAACATGAAAATATCTAAAGCAAACTCCTAAAAAGGCTGACCTTTACTCGAAATACATTTTCTAAACATCTAGTATTTCTTCCCCTAGGATAATTCTAAGCCAAAGTTTATGACCTTTACTGGAATGATAGCAGATATTCCATTTATGTTCAGCTTTCACTTTAGTCAAAACTGATTGTATAGACAGAAAAAGTTTGACTGAAGCATTAAGATTAGCAACGAGAAATAAAATATTGAACACTGGAAATGGATTTCTAAAGGAAACTTAGTCATCCTCTTCTTAATGTTTCTCATGTTTTTGTAAGAATGTCTTCATTTGTTTTTCTGGAAAATAGAAATGAAGGCTATTTTAGCCTGTGGGTACATGTCTTCCTTGTGATAAACCTCAGAATTCTATCAATGATCTCTATTATTAATGTGATTCTTATCATCATAGATATTAATAAGCATCATTTGAGTGTGTCTGCTACATAACAGATGTGTGCTTACATGCATGGATTATAACTTGTCACTAAATAGATGGATGTTATTAACCCTGTTTGAAGCAGTAGAGAACAATGGCTAAATGAGCTTTAGTATTTCATTGAAAGATATACAATACCCACTGTTAAGCAGCAGAACTAGGATTCAAACATCGAAATACATAGTTTTCCCCCAAAGACTCTGCTGCTTCTTAGTTTACATTTCCTTAATTATTATTATGAATGCAGCTTCCTTAGTACCATTAGAATTAAATAACTGCATTTATTTTTTAATATTCAGAATGGAGTGACTCACAATATTTTCCTTATTTTTCTATCATGAAGCCCAGTTTACAGAAATTCCCCAATTTTGTATAGATTGTGGTTTCTTCAATGAGATAAGCCTATAGCAATCCCTAACCTAATGGCAAACATTTCCTAGAGATAGTGGGAGTGGAATGAAAACTTCTTATTAAAAAGTACAATGAAAGGTTGCAGATTGTTCCCTAGGTCACCCCAACTCTCTCCCTTGTTTAGAAAGCAATAAATAGAGAAGACATAGTATGTGTATATCTGTATATATACATATGTGTACAGTTCTTTTTGTTTATTGAAGCATAGTTGATTTATAATATTACATTAATTTCAGGTACACAGCATAGTAGTTCAGTATTTTTACAAAGTTATACTCCATTAAATTATTATTATAAGATTATGGCTATAATTTCCTATGTTGTATTAATACACTATATTCTTCTTGCTTATCTATTTTATACACAGTAGTTTATATCTCTTAATCTTGTATTCCTATCTTGCCCCTTCCTACTCTCTCCACTGCTAGTAACCAGTAGTTTTTTTCTAAGACTCTGTTTCTGTTTTGATATATAC
The DNA here is from genome assembly GCF_019320065.1 of Cervus canadensis. NCBI lineage: Eukaryota > Metazoa > Chordata > Mammalia > Artiodactyla > Cervidae > Cervus > Cervus canadensis. The sequence continues at coordinate 21,037,593 of NC_057405.1, forward strand.
ATTTTATTTTTTAGATACCAGATATAAGTGATTTCTTCTCTGATTTTGTCCTTGACCCATTGTTTTTTAGTAGCATGTTTAGTTTGCAGATGTTTGCTCTTTTCCTCTTTTTTTTGTAATTGAGTTCAAGTTTCCTACCATTGTAGCCAGAAAAAAATGCTTGATTAAATTTCTCGAATTTGTTGAGATTTGTTTTGTGGTCTAGCATGTGATCTCTCCTGGAGACTGCTCCAAGGTAGACTTGAAAAGAATGTGTTTATAGTATCCATTTTGGTCTCAGAAGGTTTCTGAAGCAGATCAAGGAGTCTTGAACCGAATGCCTTAGTTTATTTGTTTGTTTTGTGGGATATCCTCTGTCTGTCAGATCTGACTTCCATTCCTTGCCCCTGGTTCCACTCTCTGCCCCAGATCTCAGGGAACTGTACTTGTCACACTCTGCTGCCTCCTGCCTCCTGTGCAGGCTGGCTCGTGGGACACTCTGGAGGAGGATTAGAGAGAGGAGGTGGTAAGAAGATAGTCTTTTCTGCTTATGGTGGCTGCGCTGCTTCTGGGATTCTGGTTCACAATGGGTTGTCCCATTTCCCACCCAGCAGCCCTCACATGTGTTCAGCTCCCACTGGAAGGCTCCAGCACTGGGCTTTGGCCAGCCTGTCCCAACATTTTCAGGACCCAGGGTGGGGCTGCAAAAGGATGCCCCCATATATGTCAAATAATCAAAAGTTATATGAAGCAAATACAAGCTCAAAGCATTTTCTGCTTTCCTATTTGATAAATACACATGTATGATGACATATTTAAAGATAAAATCATTTGCTTGGGAATCCACAGGATAAATACCCTTTTTTTCTTACTCCTTAGGGTGGGGCATTTACTTCCCACACACAACAGTTTATATCTGTCCTTCCTCTTCTCCACATCTAGGATCTGTGGGAATCCCATGAGTGGAGATTTTGCCTTACTCTACCCCATCCAGTCTAAGAATTATCTGGCCGCAGGTGTCCACTAATTGCATTGACGCTGACACTTTATGTTCCTCAGAGGAACCTGGAGCTGGAAGGCCAGGTTCAGGTTCAGAACTCCCAGGCCACGGGCTTGCGGCCCACACCCTTCCCTGCCTCTCTTGGTTCCTGTCCACACTGTGAGGAGCTTCAGGTAGACTTAAATGGATACTGCAGACCCCACGCTCACCCAAACACTGGGTGTTGCTCAACCGAACACTGCCAGCAACTCCTCTCTTGAGAATAACTGCCTGCTCTTGGCTCCAGGGATCTGTGCCATCCGAGGGAGAACAGACCCAGGCAAAAGACCCCTTCAGCCCTAGAAGCAAACTTTGTCCATTCAGATGGGAAGGCCAGGACCTGTTTACCTAGAACATGGTCTAGGAAGGGGCAGAGCTTGAGCTCTGGGAAGGTGTGTCTTCTTGACTCAGAGGTCTTTTTTTTTTCTCTCTCTGGAAGGAAGGACATTTCTCTCCAGCCAGGAAGGAATATCACTGGGGAGGAGCAGAGAGGGCCTTCTAACGTGAAGAGCCCAGAGCAGCTTTCACTTTGCCCAGGTCTAAGGCTTTTTTGAGGAGTCCCCTGAAGATGCTGATGATGGCAGCTTCCCACACGTGTCACATCTGGGTCTCATCACTGTCCTCTGCTGGTCTCCTGGGATTGGTCAAACATGGGTGAGCTGCTGTGGTTGATGCAGCTCATTGAAAAGCTTTTTAAAAAGTGTAGATTGCAATGATCTTTTCTGTGCACAGCTGGTCATTCTGTGCATGTATCTGAACTAAAGAGAACAGGCCCCTTGACAGAGGTAGAGTCAGAGATATAAAGTGTTTTCTGACAGTTGAAATCTTTTACCAACACATGCACATTTCATAATTCATACTTCAGAAGGCATTATATATTTAGATGTACCTAAATTTGCTGTGCAGTTACAAGGTAAATAGGACAGATGGAGAAAAATAGAGTGGGATATTTCAGCATGCCAGGCAGAGGGGCGGGAAACTGATAGTGATTCAACTAAATGCTGCCTCTTACCTAATATAGAGCCTTTGATGGTGAGCTGCAGCCTTTGGGTTCTCTGCAACTCACTCTGACACTTCCCACATTGGCCCCCTTTCACGTGTCATTCTACTGGGGCAGAGCATTGCTAGTTCTTAAAATAAGACTTACACATATGGTACTTATATAATGGAAATAAAACCTGTGCAGTGGGCCTGGAAATGTTCACATTTGTTCTCTTGATAACGCTTCAGGAGATACGCTGCCTGGGTTACATAATGATTCAGTTCCTAGATTTGTTGTTCTTTGTTTTTTCCTGGAAGGCACAAGCATTTGACATATATCTGACTTCTGATCTTTTTTTACTAAAGAATAAGATTTTATATTTTTAAAAATCCTAATTTGAGTGCGAAAATTTCTATTCTGTATTCTATGTCACCATATCCAATCATCTTTGGGAGCACAGTTACTGATGAAAATCACAATCTGTTTTTCATGTACTGTTTCTCCTCTTCTGTGCTTTTGCTCATAACCCTTTCTCACTGCAGCATGCATACTCTGGCTGACCCGGCAGACACTGCCAAGACTTGAAAATAGAGGTAGAAGGAAAGTAATCAACTTGACTGCTGGATGATACTAAAAACTGCAGCCAATTTTCAATTATCCATGTTAGGAGATGAAAAGGTCTTTGAAATCAAGACCTAATATATAAATAACAAACAACAATAGAAACAAAACAACTAGAGCTGCATGTGATCAACAATCACAGACTTTTCCTGTATTTTTTAGTCAGGATTTCTGAAGTAGTCATCAGAGCCTTGTGGTTAAGAAACAGATCAAGCCGTAGGTCAGGACCGAGGCAGGTAAAACTGGCCTGAGGAACTTGGCCTTCATTCTTAGGTATCTAGTAATCCTGCTCCCCCCACTGTCTCCAAACTGAACTTCCTCTCCTGGACACACAGGCAGATCAGAGAGAGGGCCTAAGTTTTCTCACCAGAGGGATGAGAGATCTGAGAGTGGGCAGCCTGCCCCCAAGGCTGAGAGAAGGCATACCATATGGGAACAATGTTTAACTCCTTAAACCACTCAGCAGAGAGAGGAGAGGCGACTGCGGTCATCACCATGGTTGCTCTTCCATCCTGGGAGAAGATGCTTCCTCATGCAAACACCAGGGCAGGGAGCAGGGCTCCGTGACACTTGTATCTGAACTATTAACTATGTGTTAGTCCATCAGTCATGCCCGACTCTTTGTGAACCCATCGACAGCAGCCCACCAGGCTCCCCCATCCATGGGATTCCCCAGGCAAGGACCATGAAATGGGTTGCCATTTCCTTCTCCCGGAACTATTAAAGATGTGCAGTATTCTACCTTTACTGTTGACAGTACTAGACCATCCTTCAAGAAGTCAAAGAAGGAAAATCAGTAATTCATAAACTATATAATCAACTGCAAAATCATGAAGAGTTGTTTGCTTATATTTATTTTCTCCAGTTGTTTGTCCTATTCCAAATGTTGGCCAGAAGTCATGTTGACATCTTGGTGGGAGATCAGAGAATGTGTTTCCTATTGGATGGACTAGTAGCGTCATGTTTGCATATGTAGAGTGTTAATGATATCTTCCAGCTAGTCTGAGTTGCTGTTACCCTCACTACTTCTGTTGGCATTTAAGCCAACTGATAAATTGTGCTTTGTCAGTGAGTCCCACAAAACATGGAACCTTCTGTCATAATATCCATGTTAACTAAGTTGATGAATTCTCAAAGTGATATGGGGTTATTATTGTTAATAGCTGTAATAAGTACAATCGACAGAATTGCACTACACATTTCAAGAAATTAAATGAACTCATGAAGATTAATCATGTTAAATAACCAGCATAGATGTTTATTTCCTATAATAATGTTACAAACAAGAGACTCAGCATTATTTCCAGTCTCATCATTATTTTCTTTCTTATTTTACTTTTTCTTGCTTACCCCACTTCTCCCAAATGCACATTTTGGGACATGGCAATATTTTTCAAGCTTTAATAGGAATTTATGTCTTTCTTAAAAATAATTAGATCCCTCAACATGTCAGAGAAATATGAGACAGAGTATCTTTCAGCTCAAGTAACGTTCTAGCACAGAAGGTGATGAAAATTTATTATCTGAAAATTACTCCATGTCAAGTGAATGGTCATATTCTCACTTGAATTCCTCAAAAACAGATGGCCACTCTCAAAGTAATAAAAATAACTCCCCTTACTTACCAAGCTAAAAAAAAAAAACATATTGTGTTTTCCTCATGCCTATCCTATCCTCCTTCTTTCTTCATAAGGAAGATGAGACCAAGATATGAGACTTGATAGCACCCTCAAGAGAAAAGTCTGAAACCACCTGTGACTTGTCATCAATTTCATGGGACCTCATGGCTCATTAGACCCCGTACTAGTATTACAACTGACCCATTCATATACATTCTTCATTGTGAAAATTCGTGGCTGCCTTTTAAAAAGCTGTTCTGAGGATATCAAGTGCATGTCCACAGAGTAAAATCAGAGTTTGATTATATCATTCATGTGTGCATGCTAAGTCACTTTAGTCATATCTGACTCTTTGCCACCCTGTGGACTATATCTGGCCAGGCACCTCTGTCCATGGGGTTCTCTACGCAAGTATATTGGAGTGGACTGCCATGACCTCCTCCAGGGGATCTTCCCAACCAGAGGATTGAACCCACGTCTCTTATGTCTCCTGCATTGGCAGGCAGGTTCTTTACACTGGCACCACCTGGGAAACCTGGTTATCACTGGCTTAGATTATTGTCTTGCCACGTTGAAGCAACATTTGGCCTGACTCCCATCTTTTTTGGAGCTTTACTCGGGGATAAATGCAACCTGATTGATGCACATCTGAATCAACCATAGAAACTACAAGTTTGGTCAGCAACACTTGGTACTTTGAGTTTTGAGGTGATGCTAGTGGAGACTGTGGTTGTCCCCAATAGAGATTATGGAGATTATTTGTCAATATGTTCAGTTCAGTTCAGTTCAGTTGCTCAGTCGTGTCCAACTCTGCGACCCCATGGACTGCAGCACGCCAGGCCTCCCTGTCCATCACCAACTCCCGGAGTTTACCCAAACTCATGTCCATTGAGTTGTGACGCCATCCAACCATCTCATCCTCTGTTATCTCCTTCTCCTGCTGCCCTCAATCTTTCCCAACATCAGGGTCTTTTCAAAAGAGTCAGTTCTTTGCATCAGGTGGCCAAAGTATTGGAGTTTCAGCTTCAACATCAGTCCTTCAAATGAACAGCCAGGACTGAGCTCCTTTAGGATGGACTGGTTGGATCTCCTTGCAGTCCAAGGGACTCTCAAGAGTCTTCTAAACACCACAGTTCCAAAGCATCAATTCTTCAGCACTCAGCTTTCTTTATAGTCCAACTCTCACATCCATACATGACCCCTGGAAAAACCATAACCTTGACTAGATGGACCTTTGTTGGAAAAATAATATCTCTGCTTTTAATATGCTATCTAGGTTGGTCATAACTTTCCTTCCAAGGAGTAAGCGTCTTTTAATTTCATGGCTGAAAGCACCATCTGCAGTGATTTTGGAGCCCCCAAAAATAAAGTCTGACACTGTTTCCACTGTTTCCCCATCTATTTGCCATGAAGTGATGGGACCAGATGCCATGATCTTAGTTTTCTGAATATTGAGCTTTAAGCCAGCTTTTTCGATCTCCTCTTTCACTTTCATCAAGAGTCTCTTTAGTTCTTCTTCACTTTCTGCCATAAGGGTGCTGTCATCTGCATATCTGAGGTTATTGATATTTCTCCCAGTAATCTTGGTTCCAGCTTGTGCTTCATCCAGTCCAGCGTTTCTCATTATGTGACATTGACAGAACCAATATATTCCAGCCCAATAAATACTAAGGAAATTTGACTCTGTAAATTCCTGCCTGCTTTTTATTAATAAAATACTATAGATCACTTGAAAAAGTTTATGGAAACCTCTACCTCAAAAAAACTCTATTTGAGGATACTTTTTAAGGTTAAGTTACTTAAAGTTCATTCATTTCCTATCACTAGGATGTGAGGAAGGAAAGGAAAAGCTCTGACATCTCCCCTCACCCCCAGCAGTCAGGTGGCTAAAGCTGGTACAGAGAGAGGGAGGATGGATGTTGGGTTTGGCCTTAAATGAGAGGAGAACTGCACGTCTGCAAAGATGGTTCATGTGTCCTATCAGATGGACTCAGAAGGAAGGGCAGTGGCTGGTGTTCCTTGCTTGGCTGGAGAAGGAGCCAAGCAAATGAACAGGAGGGGTCCTTTCTGAGCTGCGCTTGAAATAGGCATATTAGTTTTGTTTATTTATGATGCTGTTTTTAACAGGAAAGATACATTCAAAGTAAATTTCTGTCAAATTACTTTTTTAAATGTGTATCCTTCCTGCCACTAGTTTTGGCCTTCCACAGAGAGAGCTCACGGTTTAAACCCTGTTCCTCCACTTATTAAGTATGTTCAGTTTTGCTACTTGGCCTCGGGGAGTTTCTGTGAGTTGAGGCCACTCAGGAGTTACTGTGAGTCATATGAAACCATACACTAGGCAGTCCATGGCACTAAGTCTCTTCCTCTTGTAAACTGAAATAAATAAATTTAAAATAAGAAAAGAAAAAAAGAAAGAAATGCACTGGACAATCATTAAAAATGGCAGGGAAGACTTTTTATTGAAATCGAGGAAGAAGACACTTGCAATGGGACAAAGAGATTGACTCAACTCTGCTGAATCAATTGAACACTGGGGTTAGTGACTGGAGAAGCCCTGGTGGATGGTGGGGAAGGTTAATGGTTCTTCCCACAGAGATTGGGAGCAAGTGCTGCCTTCCTAATGTGGCTCCCAGGTCCTTGAGAAAGATATTCCTGAGGGGCAGAAAAGATTTACATCTCCAGGGGTCAGAGAAAGAGCTGCAATTCCAAGGTTCTTAAAGTGAATGCCCTAAGGAAAGGGAGGTGGGCTTCCCTGCAGTTAGAGGAAATCCGTCTGAGGTTTAGTCCAGGATGGGGCGGGAAGACCTTGGTGACCCTTCTCACCACGGGTATCCTGGGCACCTTACACTCAGCATTTTTCCATCTCACAAAGTTGTGGCCTTTAATCACTTCCTTTCACATCATCTGCTCCTTTTGGAGTCCATTTTTTCTTCAGCTTTTCTTGGTTGTTTTGTTTTGTTGACTTTCATTCTAGGTCTTCTCTCCTACGCAATAAAAGGTATTATTTTTAAAGTGATCTGTAAAAGTGACCTATCTATCGATGACCTTTGTTTTGTGGGAGGCCTAGGAATAACAGCTTTTATTTTTCGAGTCTTTGGTGTTTCCTTTAGTCATAAACTAGAACCACATCATTAGCTTAATTATAATCTATGAATTGTGCTGCTTCTCTGAAGGACATTTTCCTTGACCTCAGCACGCTTTCCTCACTCTGTAATTGTTCTCAAGGCTCAAATGCTGCTATAGCTCCACTAATAGACTTTTATATTTTATATGATTTTGACTTTTCTGCTTTTTTTTTTCCAGTAATATTCTTCTAAGCAAAACACTTTAAACAAATCATAAGTTTAAAGAAAAGGAGTTTATACACTTCTAATTTCCAAGTTTAACCACATTTTTACTACTTTCGTAACTGAATAGCAAAGCAACTCAAACTTTTAATCCTTGGGTTATTAATGTTGTAGGTTTTCTCCTCAAAGTTTTATTTAGTGCATTATTAAATCTTCATAGAAAACCTCCTTTGTTTTCTCCAGACTTTGAATCAAAACAAAAATATATCATCCATGTGGCTTGAACATATTAAGTAAATTCAATCCTCTGATATTAGGATTTCAAAGAATTTTTTTTTAATCAAATGTCCCTCTCTGGGACAGTATGTTTCTTAGACTCTTTTCCTACTCACATGGGAGTCCAAATACAACTCCTGGAGCTTAAAATGAAATTATTAATAGATATCTTAAATGCTGCAACTGTCTTCTTTCTGTTTTAATTGCAAGTCTTCCTTGACTTAGAATGGGCTTATGTCCTGAAAAACCCATCATACATTGAAAATATTGTAACTGAAGGTGCACTTAATATACCTAAATTACTGACCATCATCATTTAGCCCAGCCGAATTTACACATACTCAGACATTTATAACAGCTGAGCAAAACCATGTAATGAAAAGTCTGTTTTATAATAAAGTGCTGAGTATCTCATTTAATTTCTGGAATACTATGCTGATGATGAAAAGCAGAATGGCTGTCTGGGTACAGAATAGTTTCTGTGTATCAGTTGTTCACCTTCGTGACCTTGGGTCTCACTGGGAGCTGTGGATCTCTGCCCCTGCCCAAGATCATAGAAGAGTATAGGACCACATGTCCCTAGCCCAGAAGAAGATCAAAATCAAACTTTGAAGTAAGATTCAAAGTGAAGTGAATACTATCACTTTCATGCCATCATAAAGTTTAAAAATTGTAAATTGAACCATAAGTCTGGAACCAGCTGTCCATTGATTTGAAATCTTAGCTACTTTAAACTCAAGTGAAAGTTAACTTTTTTCTTCTTTGGTAGTTACATTTTGTCAGTCTTTGAATGTCAAAACAGTTGTTTCTTATACTATTCCATTTTTGCCATACTGAATGCTACAGTTGACTATTCAGAAGTTGGTAATGAATTATACCCCTATTTTAACTTGTTGCATATTTGGAGGTATGATATTTCTTTGTTTTTCTCAGTTTATCTGCCTCTAGAGTAAGGGTAGCTCTTTCTATCAGCATTGTCAGTTTTGAAGGCATGTACTGGTCTATTTTCTACAATGGTTTTCAAATGAAGTATTCTAGTTAATAGCATGTTCTAGTGTCTAAGCCTGTTGTGTACCATACATTAATCATAATTTTCAAATACTTCAGAGGAAGTATAGAGTCATATAAGAGCATGGCCTAAGGAGTTCTGTGAGTCTGGATTTGAATCTCATTACATTTTACTGGATTTTGAGCATGTTGATTAACCTGTCTGTCCTCACTATCCCCATCTGTATATGGTAACAATAATAACAAGTGATAATATTTCCTTGAAGGACCGTTGTAAAGTCTAAGCCCAGAGCAGCCATTCAAAATAATAAAATAAAACTAAAACAAAGACATTTAATGAATATGCAATATTCCTAAATTATACTTATTCCAAATATATCTGATCCTAAGACACATAACATCATTTATTCCATCACGACTCAGTGACTGAACTGAACTGAACTGATTATTAACTGCAAGGTGTCAATTGGGACAGCCCCACATTCTGCTTTTTTCCTGGCTAATAGAGATGGCTGCCTGATAGAAGATGAGTTACTTTTCTGTTTGAATGATCAGGGCATCTTTTATTTCCCTTCGCTTATAGCCCTTCTGCTGAAGAGGAGAGGCTCCCAGGTCACTTTAATCTTTTTTCTAGAACTCAGGTTAGATTTATGCTTTTCTACATATAAGTCCCTTCACAGTTACTCTGGGCCCATCAAGTTTAAGTGTATCAGAGTGTGTGAAGTGGCGGGAGAGTCAAACATAGTCAGCCAGCCCACAGGGACCAGACCTAGGGCTGTGGTCACATTTGTGGAGTTGCAGGTGAATAGTCCACCTGACCTCAGAGTAATCTATATCGGGCTTTTTCCTTGACCATAGAGCTTTTTCCTGCTCTTCAATTCTTCATATAGTCTGTTTTCATTGATTCTAAATATTTGTTGCTGTTTGAGTGGGGATTGGTAAATCACTATGAATTTTCTTTTATTCCACAGAAGTCAGGAGTGTGTCAGTAATCACCCAGCACCATCATAATATTATCTCCGTAAGCTCAGTGATGTCTTGATGTATTGTCATCCAGCATATAGTTTCTTTGTAAAAGCAAGACCAATAACACTTATCTTTCATTTTGCCTTTATCCAAAGTCACCAGTCTTTGTCAAACATAGAATAGAAAATACTGCCTCTTCTCAGTTACAGGAAAGCTAAGAATACCTTCTCATCACGGGCTCATCAACTGAGAACCTGTATGCTAGACTCAGGAGCATACAGAGAAGGGAACTAGAGATGGAGCTGCTTCAGGAGGTTTGCATCCAGGGAGAGAAGCCGGGCACCTTAGCAACTAGAAACAGGGCAGCATGAGGAGAGAAAGTGCTCATTCATTGACTCACTCACTCACTCCTCACTCAGCAACTGGGGGTCTTTATTTCTTAACACAGGTTAGGCTTGATTCTAGGCTAATCATGATGAACAGCAATAAAGTTACAGCAAATGGAAGCTCCCTCTTGGGTCCTGTCGTCTTAATGTGTATGTGGCTCAGGGTGGACAGAAAACTAAACAAGCTGTGATAACACAGTGGTGCTTATCCTGGAGGATGGGGCCTGGGAACATAGGGAGACAGGCGGTAGACTTGGGAGAGCCAGCGAGGTCTCCCAGTTTCCCATCTCATTCGTCCCTACTCACCGTGAGATTGTAGCTTCTTGCGATAGCCCTGTCACGTTTTAGGGCAGTGCTACCCGCCCCCTTCTCCTTATTCTGTGCTTTATTCTCAAGATGTTGTATAGGTTATATTTGTAAATATAACTCTTTTATGCCACTGATGACTTTTCTTGCTTTCCTAGTTGTGCTCATGTTCTGGTTTCAAACTGGAGTTCTAAGCCCAGTCGCACTGCATTCTCAGCAGTTACTCCTTTTCCTTGATGTGTATTTGATTCCAAAAATCTCTTAATGCCATTATCTTCTGTAAAGTTATCATATTAAAGAACCAATTACATGGAAACTGATTAAAAATGTAGTTAAATTTCTTATGGATTTCAGAGTCACAGTTGTGCTAAGTGCTACATTTTAAGCAAAGCTAAGAGATGTCTTCATGCTTGAGTAATCCACATTAAAAATAAGTCGGGTTAAAAAAGTATCAAGTATCATCATCTCTGGTTTTTTAATAATCTGAACACTGATACATTTTGAGTTCCTGCAGTATTCTATTTAAACTAATAGCTTAAGGGAGCTTGCATTGTAACTGCACCTTCTGGATGGCTCTTCTTCACCCTTCCCTGACCCTTTTGGAAATTCTCTACTTGTCCTAGTTCTGCCTTTATATGCTAAAGCAAGTAAGAACTTTTTTCCTTATGAACCTACAAAGTTCTGGGTTGGAGATATGTAATAAATATCATATACCCAGCTGTTCTAATCCATTACAATAGTCCAACCCAACTGGTCACCCCACTAGAAGAACTTGGGTCACTGGTCCTGCTGATGGGGAAATGGTTGGGGTATGTGGCTACCCAAATGTTATTCTCTTTGCCACAGAGGCCCCAGTCTCAAATATGTTGGTAAAATATGCATCCCAAGTTATGAACTAAATTTGAAACTATGTGTAAATTCTGGTGGCAGTATCACACTAGGAAAAATGTGAAGCCCAGGAATCTTGACTTCCATCTGCTATAAAGGCGGGGAGTAACAAGGTGAGAATTTTGCTTAGCAAGAAGTTTTAGATGTCTAGGATCTGCTCCAGTCTATAAATTTTAGATGATATTGGTCATTTCCAACTGAAACAGATCCAGGAAAGCAAATGAGATCTGGAATAAATAAAAAACCATGGCCTTGGATCCTCGCTTAGCCCCTACTGTGTGACTTTGGGAAAGTCACTCAGTTTCACTGGGCATGTTTTATTTTTCAAAAAAAAATAAAAGCTGTAGTGATTATATCTTCTTTTTCTGTGAAGTGAAAGAATCAAAGAAGATGTTGCTGTTCAGTTGCTAAGTAGTGTCTGACTCTTTGCGATCCCATGGACTAGAGCACTCCAGGCTTCCCTGTCCTTCACCATCTCCCAGAGTTTGCTCAAATTCATGTCCATTGAGTCGGTGATACTTTCCAAACACCTCATCCTCTGTTGCTCCCTTCTCCTCCTGCCCTCAATCTATCTCAGCATCAGAGTCTTCTCCAGTGAGTCAGCTCTTTGCACCAGGTGGTCAGTGTTGGAACTTCAGCTTCAGCATCAGTCCTTCCAATGAATATTCAGGGTTGATTTCCTTTAGGATTTCCTTTAGCAAGGATTGATTTCTTTGCTTTCCAAGGGACTTTCATGAGTCTTCTCCAACACCACAATTCAAAAGCATTAAATTCTTCAGTGCTCAACCTTCTTATGGTCCAACTCTTACATCTGTACATGAATATAGATACTGGGTTTTAATGTACTATGTAAAGCCTACCAAACTTCACAAATATAATTTATTGCTAAGTAAAGGGAGATTTAGTGGGGTCAAGGATGATATGATTCAGAGTACATTAAATGGGGTGCAAATATTTGGATTTACTTCAGTGCTTGGCAAGTTTGTGAAATTCATTCCAGCTGGTTCACAGATTGCATTAAGCACAATATATAGTATTTTATAAATTAAGAGCATGGTAATATATGTCTTTCTTTTACATATCGATACCAAATATCATTAAAAGATGCTTGCTACTTGGAAGAAAAGCTACGACAAACCTAGACAGTGTTTTAAAAAGCAGAGACATTACTTTGCCAACAAAAGTCTGCATAGTCAAGGCTGTGGTTTTTCCACTAGTCATGAGTAGATGTGAGACCATAAAGAAAGCTGAGCGTCAAAGAATTGATGCTTTTGAACTGTGGTGTTAGAGAAGACTCTCGAGACCCCCTTGGACATCTAGGAGATCAAACCAGGCAATCCTAAAGGAAATCAGTCCTGAATATTCTTTGGAAGGACTGATGCTGAAGCTGAAGCTCCTGTACTTTGGCCATCTGATGCAAAGGGCCGACTCATTGGAAAAGACCCTGATGCTGGGAAAGACAGAAGGCAGGAGGAGAAGGGGATGACAGAGGGTGGATGGTTGGATGGCATCACCGAGTCAACAGACATTAGTTTGAGCAAGCTTTGGGTGTTGGTGAAGGACGGGGAAGCCTGGAGTACTGCAGTCCATGGGGTCACAGAGAGTCAGACATGACCAAGCAGCTGAACAGCAACAACCATATATAATATTGAGACTTAAATTTGGCTCTAAGTTATGGGAAAACCCAAAACAAGAGAGATTTAAAAGATTTAAAAGTTTATTCCATATTTAACATAGTTGTAGGCAGCTCCTTGTCATTAAGGACCAAATTCCTTCAGACTATTTTCTGTCATTGCAGCTTCCTCCCAGTGCCTAAGCTGGCTGCTCCAACTCTAGCCATGATGTAAACCTTCCATCTTACAACAAAAAGGAAGAGGGGGAAAGAAAAGACATTTTACACACTTCCCATACTATTTTCCCACAGTACTTTTATGTATCTTCCATTGGCAAGAATCATAACCTTATGATTATAAGATTAATCATATAACCTTAAAACAAAGGATTGAAAAATTCAGTCTTTATTCTGGAGCCCCATGTGCCCACATGTTTTGTTGTTGTTTTGTTTTGTTTTGTTTTGTTTTTGAGATTCTGTTATGAAAGCAAGGAATGAACAAGTATCAAAGGAAGTTTATCATCCCCACAAAGTAATCATAGGTAACTGCTCACGCTTAATCACCACCAATGAACAGATTAAATATTCAGACCAATAATTTTAGAATTATTGATAACAGAGCTATTTTCTTAACTTTTTAATATTGCAGATAACTAGTGGATAAAATCTATGGGCCAGATATTCCACTGGACGTTAAAAAAAATGAAAAATCCCTGATCCTTAGAAGCTATAATCTATGAAGAATTGACATAAAAATATGTTTCCAGCAGATCATGCAATAATAAACAAGAGAAAATTATTTTCAATTCATAGGTGTTACGTTATTCTGAGATACAATCATTATTTGCTATAGTCATGGATTAAATGGGATCCTAGAAACCTGAAAGAATGTGTATTCCTCTGAAAATGCTTCATTTACTACAAGAGAATATTTCAAGCACTGAGAGCCTATAATTCAGAACTGAATGTGAATCATAATCTGATTTCTCTCAGAAACATACACTCGGTGATTCATTTTGAATTGAATAAGATAAATAAGTAGGTACTTAGAAAAGACAGGTATTATTTATGTAATATTAGCTGGATTTGAAATGATACCATTATTTATATAATATTTGGTTTCTTGGAGTTGAGTTGATTCTGCAGCAGAGCTCTCTTCCTGAGGAATCCTGGTATTAAGACCTTGTAGTCAAAGGAGGAGGACAGGTTGCCGGATGTAACTGGATTTTCTTTCTTCTCTCTTTCTTCCTCCAATACTAACTTTGCTGCCACGCCTCTCCTCAGAAGGCAAAAATGCATGCAGCAGAATAGAAGGAGGCAAGGTTGGAGGTGGGGTGAGAGGAGCAGTTTTCACCCTCTCAGAATGAGGGGAATGAAATTATAGCTCTCTAGAGGGGACTGGGAACACATTTCAACTCCTCCTCCTCCCCTCCTCACACTCTCCCCCTCAGCCTTGAGCCCGGATCGCGTGCGTTCATGCTCTTGCTTGCCAGTAAAAACGGAGTTTCTCAGCTCATTCACATTACTTTAAACTGTATAATTTAAAGTCATGATATGAGAATAAAGGACTACACTTAAAATATTTAGTGAGACCTATTTTTGACTTAATGGCCTTTTGAATTTTGCTTCTTTTCCTGTTGACATTTTTTTTTTTTTGCTTTTTTGGTTTTACATTAAAAATTTAAATATGATAAAAGCAAATGGTATAGGTATGACATGTCATACTGAAACCAAAGGAGCTCAATAACAAAACGTTGGCCAACCCAGAAACATTGTGATTCAGCTGCCACCACTTCTAAACAAAGTGTGAGGCTATTATGTAATATGCTGCTAATTTTTAATGCTCAGAAAATAAAGCAAAATAATGTTTTTACTTCCTTCTTTTCAATCAACTTTTTGCTAGTGTCTTTTGAGCTCCAGATTTAACAGTGAACTGTCCTCATAAAATTTAGCTATTATTCTGTATTGACAAAAGAAATTAAGTGATTTTAAGAATGTGTGTTATTCAAACACAAAAAACCCAACAACTTAAATTCAGTATTTGAAGTGTCCTTACCCTCTTGATCTTGTTGCTTTTAGTAATCCTTCTAAATACACACATATGTAATAACTGCTTGCAGGTGTATTTTTACTTAAATAATTTATATGTTTATGTTCTTGTATAAAATGCTTGTAACTTGCCTAATACAAGATTTCCCATACACTGGATCCTCAAGAAATATTTGACCCTAAATTCCTCAACAGCAAAGCCTATTAAGACATGGTAAAGAAAAAGAAAAGATTACCTTGGTTTTGTCTGGGCTGAACTATGCTTTCCCAATATATGCTTTCCCAATGTGTTCCATAAATACTAGTCATTTCTTATAAAATTAATGATACTGGAAATAGTTTGTTCTGCTAGCTGTTATTTTTGTCCAAGCTGGACTACAGCACTCTGACCATAGTTGTCTGTCCCACATGCTGAGAAGCTGAGAACCTAGCCTGGTAGGGTTCCGAACTTTCAAAAGTAATTGTTTATTAAAAGATAAGAAGCAGCTTGACACACATCTTCATCCTGCTTCAGAATAGGGAGTTTGATACAGTGTGATTTCAGAATACCCCAACCCATGGACTGAAATCTCGATTTGCTCCTGACAGTAGGTTGAGTTGTCTCCATGGAGCCGGGTTCAGTCTTCTGAGGGCACAGCAGCAAGGGCAGGGTAATGAGAAGTCCAAGGGGGAAGAAACGGAAGATTGTGTGTACTGGATTGTCCACTGGAGATGGAACCCAATAAAATACCCAGAAAGAATCCTTTGCAGGGGGCTGGAATTCTTGGTTTCAGAGTTGGACAGGGGTCTACGCTCTAGGTCTTTGGGGTTTTGGTGGTGATGAGTGGATAAATGCATGGTCATTCAACTGGATAGAGGCTTCAAAGCTGTCTAGCAATCCCATGTTATCTGACTCTCCAGTTTTCAACAGAGAGAATTTGACTCTTTGTATGTACTCAAACCTCTGACCTCCTTCCTACTTCTGTAACTTCAGCAACTGTCTCAACTCCTCCTCCAGAAAGAACCTGGCAGTCATCACAGAGAGGAATGATCTTACCTTCCCACCACAAGTATGCCACCTTATCTACATTTCACTCAGTCTTTCTTCTTCCCTGTTTTAAATCAGGACCTTCTCAAAGGTTTGTTCTTCTCATGTGCTTTAGATTCTTCACATAGCATTCAAACATAATTTAGTATTTCTCATTGTGAAAATAACTCTTGTCTTCATACCACCTCTGAACAAATATGAAAGTACTGAGAACTACACCTCATCTTTCCTCTTCATACCTATCTGGGATATCCTAAGACCTTTCCTTGATTAATTTGTTGAGGGGAGGGGGCAGGGACGTCTTGCTGGCATTACTCTGGAGCTGCTGAAGGAGCTGGAGGTGCAGCCAGCAGAAGGGTGCTCTCTCTAGGGAGATCTCACTCCATCACTAGGAGTTCAGGAGAGAGTGCATAGTGGCCCCAGCTAAGGTTGGAGAAAGAGGTCAGTGGAATCAATATGTTGTTATTTCATATATTCAGATTTTTGTAGTTGTTCAGTTGCTAGCTTGTGTTTGACTCTCTGTGGCCCCATGGACGGTAGCACATCAGTCTCCTCTGTTCCGCACTGTTTTCTGGAGTTTACTCAAATTCGTGTGCATTGAATCAGCAATGCTATCTCACCATCTCATCCTCTGTCATCCCCTTCTCCTCCTGCCTTCCATCTTTCCCAGCATCAGGGTCTTTTCCAATGAGTTGGTTCTTGGTGCATCAGGTGACCAAAGTGTTGGAGCTCCAGCTTCAGAATCAGTCCTTCCAATGAATATTCAGGGTTGATTTCCTTTAGGGTTGACTAGTTTGATCTCCTTGCTGCCCAAGGGACTCTCAAGAGTCTTCTCTAGCACCACAGTTCAAAGGTATCAATTCTTCTGCACTCATCCTTCTTTATGGTCCAACTCTCACATTGGTACATGACTTCTGGAAAAACCATAGCTTTGATTATTTGGGCCTTTGTTAGCAAAGTGATGTCTCTGCTTTTTAATACATTTTCTGGTTTTGTCATAGCTTTTTTTCCTAAGAAGCAAGTGTCTTTTAATCTTATGGCTGGAGTCACCATCCACAGTGATTTAGGAGCCCAAGAAAATAAAATGTCTCTCTTTCCACTTTCTCCCCTTCTATTTGCCATGAAGTGATGGGACTGGATGACATGATCTTTGTCTTTTTTTTTAAATGTTGAGTTTTGAACCCACTTTTTCACTCTCCTCTTTCACCCTCATCAAGAGCATCGTTAGTTCCTCTTCAATTTCTACCATCATAGTGATACTATCTGCATATCTGAGGTTGTTGGTATTTCTCCCGGCAATCTTGATTCCAGCTTGTGATTCATCAGCTTGGCAGTTTGCATGGTGTACTCTGCACAGAAGTTAAATAAGCAGGATGATAATATGTATTCTTGTTGTACTCTTTTCCCAATTGTGAAACAGTCAGCTGTTCTAACCATTGCTTTTTGACCTGCACACACATTCTCAGATGGTCTGGCATTGCCATCTCCTTAAGAATTTTCCAGTTTCTTTTGATCCACACAATTAAAGGCTTTAGTTTAGTCAATGAAGCAGAAGTAGATGTTTTTCTGGAATTCTCTTGCTTGTTCTATAATCCAACACATGTGACAATTTGATATCTGATTCCTCTGCCTTTTCTAAATCCAGCTTGTACATCTGGAAGTTCTCCGTTCATGTACTGTGGAAACCTAGTTTGAAAAATATTGAGTATAACTTCAATAATGTGTGAAATGAGCACAATTACACAGTAGTTGAACATTCTTTGGCATT
Source organism: Cervus canadensis (assembly GCF_019320065.1). NCBI lineage: Eukaryota > Metazoa > Chordata > Mammalia > Artiodactyla > Cervidae > Cervus > Cervus canadensis. The sequence goes on from NC_057405.1 coordinate 21,055,409, forward strand.
GCCCTTCTTTGAGATTGGAATAAAAACACCTTTTCCAGTCCTGTGGCCTCTGCTGAGTTTTCCAAATATGCTGACATATTGATTGCAACACTTGAATAGCATCATCTTTTAGGATTTAAATAGCTCAGCTAGAATTCCATCACCCCCACTAGCTTTTTTTTTTTTGTAGCAATGTGTCCTAAGGCCCACTTGACTTTGCACTCAAGGATATCTGGCTCTAGGTGAGTGACCACACCATCATGGATATCTGGGTCATTAAGACCTTTTTTGTATAGTTCTGTGTATTCTTGCCACCTCTTCTTAATCTCTTATGCTTCTGTTAGGTCCATACCATTTCTGTCCTTTATTGTGCCCATTCTTGCATGAAATGCTACCTTGATATCTTTCTTAAAGAGATCGCTAGTCTTTCCCATTCTATCGGTTTCCTCTATTTTTTAGCATTGTATTTTGAAGAAAGCCTTGTTATCTCTCCTTGCTATTCTCTGGAACTCCTAAATCAAATCCCTTTTGATTATACTATGGAGGTTACAAATAGATTCAAGGAATTAGATCTGGTAGACAGAGTGCCTGAAGAACTATGGATGGAGGTTCATAACATTGTACATGAGGCAGTGACCAAAACCATCCCAAAGAAAAAGAAATGTAAGAAGGCAAAGTGGTTGTATGAGGAGGCTTTAAAAATAGCTGAGGAAAAAAAAAACGAAAGGCAGCCAAGAAAGGGAATGATATACCCAATTGAATGTATAGGAATGGGTATTTGGTTGGATGTGGTAGTATTATAAGGATAATATCTAGATCTCTACTTGAGCATGAGGGTGTTGTTTCACTGATAGCAAACACAGAAAGAGAAGCTAACTAGCTGCTGCTGCTGCTAAAGGGTTTGCTTTTAGATGTATTGGACTTGAACTATCTGGAGCTGGCTGGCTCAGAGATAAGGAAATAGAGATCTAAAAGGTGAGCACAAGTGGAACCATCCAGTCTCAAGGTCGAAACTGGTCCTGTGGTTCTTTGAGATTTCTATAACTCGTCATTCCCAGAGTCCCATAACTGGCTGAGTGAACTGCACAACTTTTCTGTGGGGGTTGTTCAGAATCAGGCCCTTTCCCTCAGGTATTTGCAGAGTGTGCCTTCCTCCTCAACACCATGAAGGACAGCATTAATCTGCTTTGCTCATTTTTGTTTTCCTTACTGTTCATTGTTAGGTACTTGATTCTCTTTTCATAAGAGGTTCTATAAAGAAGTATATCAATTCTAATGGCATTATAAATTAAAACATGAATGCATATTAGAGGGGTCCCTTTTTGTTATTCTTTCTAGAATTTTAGGAACCAACTAAGACTAGATAAGTTACTGTAATAGGTTGAGAATTCTCATGGATGGTCATTATCACTAATCCTTTTTAGAATCCACAAAGAGCTAAGCACTTTGCATCTATTATATGTAATTTTAAGAACCTATGTAGTGGATATTTCACTTCTATCTGACAGATGAAGGATTGAGGCTATGAGACGTTTAGTAATTGGTGCAAGGTCACATGTTTGGAGCCACTGACTATATTGGAGGCATATTGGAATCATAAGGGAGGCCTTGACAATTCTAAAACGGTGAGGTTACACCCCAGACTGATTACATCAAAGTCTTAGGGAATAGCAGTAATAGAAGCATATTTTTTCAGAGCTCCCTAGGTGATAACACTGTCCACTCAAGGTTGATAAATACTAGCCTGCTTCCAAAACCTGGGGCCCTTTCAAACCGTGGTGTCTCCGGATCAAAAATTGTTTTCAGTCCACATTGAAATAGTCTCATAACACAAAATAGACTGTTGATTAAACTTGATAAGCAGTAAATAAATAAATGACTTCTTGATATAAAAATGTCTTCTTGTCATTGTCCTCTGCCTTCCAAGTCATCGAAGAAACATTTTCAAAACATAGAAACCTTAGCAACAAGGCTATAGGGTTTTATTTGCTCTGCTATTATACATTGAAGACAACTTTACACTAGAGTTACTATTACCCCTTTTTGAGCAACTGTATATGGTGCTTGCTTACACCAGAGGATGTAAACTCACTGATGAATGATTTCCTCTACAGATACAGAACATAATGTGAGTTATTTTTAAGAGATATCCTAGAGATTATAGCACATTTTGAAGATTTCAAGTTATTAGTAAAGCTTTAGATGAACTCTTGGCCTTATTTAGTAAGTGGCCTAATTAAATTTTATTTTGAATAAAATTTTTATTTCCTAAGCCTGGAGATAACAGTATATAATGAAGCATCTGCTGTGTGTGATGTACAAATGTTTGGATTCCCAAAGGACATGTTTCAAAGAACCAGATTTCCCTGTTGTATGTGACAAACTTTCCAAGGTCTGCAAATTATGAGCATATTTTTTGCAAGATCCATATTTTTGACATCTGTGGAATAGACTTTTGTTTCTGACATCTATCTAGCATTTATTTTCTTTTTAATAGTACTGCTTTATTTTAATATGAAATTATATAAATCTAGGAAATAAGAGTTACCATTGTTTTGGGTATTCATGTTTAGCAAATGTTGATATGGTTCCTTTACTCATTAACTGGAGAAGGAAATGGCAACCCACTCCAGTATTCTTGCCTGGAGAATCCCAGGGACGGAGGAGCCTGGTGGGCTGCCGTCTATGGGGTCGCACAGAGTCGGACACAACTGAAGCGACTTAGCAGCAGCAGCAGCACTCATTAACTATTGCATATCATACATGTTCTATTTAGCTATTTCTTCTATTAGCAATGTCTTCTGTTCTTCAATGTTTTATCAGAAAATATGAATCAGAGAGATAATAATATAATGTTTCCTCATCATAGTTTTGTGCCGCTGGTTTTAAGTATTACAACTTTTAATGGTGAGCCAAGAGTTTTCAAGAGCGAACTAAAGTCCATTACATCTCTTCTGTTGATATTTTTCCATTGCATCCAAGGAGAACAATGCATAGTCTAAGTATTTGGGTCTATGGGAGGCATTTGTCTGTTATTTACAAGTGACTTTACTATTGACGTAGCATGTCACAGCCACTATAGAATGAGGGAGGTCAAATAAAGTGACATGAACAGAAAGTTCCTGATTGAATCCTTAATACTATGAAATTTTCATTTAACTGTGTGAAATGATGATGTTTAAGGCCACAGTGCTTACTGGTTCTATTGATTCATCCCATTCAGTATTTGCATATCTGTTGATGAAGTCTGTATAACAAGAATTATGCTTTTTGAAACAGCTTTATTGAGATCTAACTGATAAATAAAGCACTGTACATACTTAATGTGCACCACATGGTGAGTTTAAAGATGCACACAGGCTCCCGACACCATCAGCACCATCACGGCGGTGGACACAGCCAGCGCTTTCCACGGGTGCCCATGTCCCCTTATTGTTGTCTTTCATTGAGGACTTAATATGAAATATACTCTCTCAACATTTTTTTCCTTTTTATTAAAATATAGTTGATTTACATTATTAGTTTCAGGTGTACCATATACTGATGCAATATTTTTATAGATTACACTTCACTTAAAAATATTGGCTATGTACCATATGTCCTTGTAGTTGACCTAAGTTTGTAGCTTGCCTAACTCTTAATCTCCAGCCTCTATCTTGCTTCCGCCCCAACACTATCCCCACTTTTAATCACAAGACTGTACTCTATATATGTGAGTCTGTTTGTGTTCTGTTTTATATATTCTTTAGTTTTATTTTTTAGATTCCACACATAAGTGGTAATATGCATTATTTGTCTTTACCTCTCTGACATTTCACTAAGCGTGATACCCCAGGTCCATTCATGTTATAGCAAGTGGCAACGTTTCATTTGCCTTTATGGCTGAGTAGTGTTTATCCATTCATCTGTTGATGGACACTTAGATTGCTTCCATATCTTGGCTACTGTAGATAATGCTGCAGTGAATATTGGGGTGCATATATCTTCCAGAATTAATGTTTTCATTTTCTTTGGACATATACCCAGGAGTGGAATGGGCGAATCATAGGGCAGCTCTACTTTTAGGTTTTTGAGAAACTGCCACAGTGGCTGCACCAATTTACATTCCCACTAACAGTGTCCCAGGGTTCCCTCTTCTCCACATCCTCACCAAAGTTTGTTACTGTAAAGTTATAATTTTAAATGGTGCGTTTTTCTGTTTGAGTTGGTAGTGATTTGAACAGTGAGGACAAGTCATATAGTATCATCTTATTGGTTTCTAGTAACATCTGTTTATTAAAAACCTATACACTTATTTCAAAAACAATTTTTGGTGGCTTGAAATGATATGGTAAAACCATATTTATTTTTATAAATATTAGTGAAATCAGGTCCTTCACAGCACAAGGCAGTGTATTGCGTGAAAAGACCCCAGGCTTCTCCACCTGTGCAGCTACAGACACGACCTCCTGGGGCTTCATTTACTCATTATAAGTATTGACCCAGTAGCATTGCTGTCAGATTGATGTTTAAGACAGAGGAGATTCTTGACAAGTTAGTTTTCTCTTCATCTTTTACAATGTAGTAAAACATCTTTAAATAATTCTGTTTTGCCAAATTAAAGTCAATTCATGTATTTGATTAAGCTTTAATTATGATCTTGTTATTAGCACCTAATATTTTATTGTGTACTTACTGTATGTGTGGTTATATATTTCCTTTTTGTAAATCCCTTTTTATCTATAATCTTATTTCACCCTCACAATAATTCATTTTAGTCTAAGAACTACCACTTTCTGAATACTATAAATAAGAAATTATTAGTGTAACCTCTAAAGAACTACCTTTGAAAATCATGGTGGTGATGAGCTGTAGTTTCTTCCCATAGCAATATTCATATAGGAAGAGTTATAGGTGCATCCAAAAATTATTTTGTATGTGTCTTGTACATGTTTTATTACATGGTAATAGCAAAATAAACATATTTATAATTCATTTATTATGGATAATTCAGTGTGTGAATATAGGAAAGTTAAAACAATTCAAACAAGAATTTGTTTATATTAGGGATTATTTCACTTTGTCTAAGATTGCTAAAACGGTGTGATAACAACAATAATTCTTGATTTTTCCATAAATACTGCAATTAAAGTATACAGATATTGATAGTGTTTGAGAGTTTATAAGTATTTTACTGGAATGCTTCATCTTAATATTTTGTTTTTCATGTTTATAACAAAATCAGGTTTATCTGCATTCTCTATTCCATGGATGTTTTATTATATCATGTATCTCTCATCAAAAGCATTTTCTCCTTAGCTTTTTGAAACATTTATAAAATAATTTTCTAAGATAGCTTACTTTTCAGAGTTAACACCCTTCTCTCTGATTTATTTGAATGTTGGAAATAAGGCAAACACAGTATTTTGTTCTTAGAATTTTTGAAGATCTGCCAAATGAAGAGAGTAAATAATTATATTTCACACTTTGAAAAATTCATCACTGTAATAATGTAAAATATTTTTCAAGTTGGAATTAAAGAATCATTAAGGTTTGAAATAAATTAGTAAAACAGACATCTTTGATAAACCTAGTAAGAAGTAAGAAACAGATATGCAGTCTTAGAAATGAACAAATGGTATTTCTTAAAACTTCTGAGAACATTATATACAATCAGATACTAAGACATTGGAAAACCTATATGAAATGGATAATTTGTTGTTTAGTCACTAAGTTTTGTCCGACCCTTTAGTGACCCCATGGACTGAAGCCAACCAGGCTCCTCTGTCTATAGGATTTCACAGGCGAGAACACTGGAGTGAACTGATGTTTCTTACTCCAAGGAAACTTCTTGACTGAGGGATCAAACCCAAACATAAATGTCCAAAGTTAATTAAGAACTAAATTAGTTCAAGAAGAAGTATCCTGATAAAATCTTTCATTAGAGAGTATTCATAGTTCCCTAGAATTTTAGAGTTAGGGAAGCCTTTAAGGGTCATATAGTAAAGATCTCATGATTCATAAGTGAAAATGTTGAGGTCCAAAGTTTTTGTGGCAAACTAAAGAGAAATTTCATTCATGAGCTTTGGAAATTAGGAAGTTGTGGGTGATTCTTGTGGAAGGGCAATTCAGGGCTGATGCTGGATGACAGGAAGAAAATGCATGAGCTGGTCATAAAGAAATTGATAAACAGATTAACCTTTCAAGAAATTTGACAGTTGGAAAGAGAGAAAACAACCCAATGAGAACCAGTGCAAAAAAAGTCAATAAAAAGAAGGTTGACTGATTAGTTTGTTGGTTGAAGATAAATATTTTAACAGATTTGTAGGCTAGGAGATTATGTTTATAAGCCTATAGGAGCTAATTAAAGGGAGAGAGTAGAGTTGATGAAATCTAAGTTCCAGAGTAATTACCGTGTATCAAGCTCTTCACATAGATCATGTCAATTTAATTTTTGCAACAATCCTACAATGTAGGTACTGTCAGTATCCTCATTTTTACAGTAAACAAAACAGTGTGTGAACCTTTGTCTTAGCGGGTGTAGAGGAAGCTAGGGGCCCCAGGGAATATGAAGAGTATCAGCACTGTCGGTGGTCTGTACCTCATCAGAAATATTGAAGGCAAACTCATCTGATATAAGAGTTAGGAGGGAAATCGAGGCCTGAAAAGAATGAAAAAAGTGTGAGGATTAGGCTATTAATGAGCAAAAAACATCATCTAAAGGCAGTGTAGTGATGGTAGTCGAGGAAGTGTACAAATTCTGGGGGCTTCCCTGCTGGCTCAGATGGTAAAGAATCTGCCTGCAATGCAGGAGACTGGGGTTTGATCCCTGGGTCGGGAAGATCCCCTGGAGAAGGGAATGGCTACCCATTCCAGTATTCTTGCTTGGAGTATTCCATGGACAAAGGAGCCTGGCAGCCTACAGCTCAGGGGTTCACAAAGAGTCAGACACGACTGAGTGATTTTCACAAGCTCTGGGGTCAGTGTTAACCCCTCCTCCTCATTTAGTAACCATGAAACATTGGCCAAGTTATTTAGTGTCTCTAAAGCATTGTGTGCCTGGTGGGGGCGGCACACACACCTGACTACATATTAGTCTGTTTTTTGCCTTTAAGAAAACCTCTATCCTAAAAAAAAAAAAAGAAAGAAAAGAAAACCTCTATCCTGCTTTATTCTTCGTTTTAGACTTCTAGACAATTCTCTGTATCTGGTTTTCTCCATGACTTAAAATTGACTTGCCAAACTTAAAAAAATTTTGATGGGAATTGCACTGAGCATATTTATCAGTTGGGAGAAGATTGACATTTACATGACATTGAAGCTCGTGATTCATGTACATATTTTCCATCTATTTATGTCTTGTTTAATGTTCTTCAATTAAATGTTATGATTTTCTATATAAACCTCCTATACATTTTGTTAAATGTATTTGAGGTGTTTTATAGTTGTTAATCGGAGAAGGCAATGGCACCCCACTCCAATACTCTTGCCTGGAAAATCCCATGGACGGAGGAGCCTGGTGGGCTGCAGTCCATGGGGTCGAGAAGAGTCGGACACGATGAGCGACTTCACTTTCACTTTTCACTTTCATGCATTGGAGAAGGAAATGGCAACCCACTCCAGTGTTCTTGCCTGGAGAATCCCAGGGACGGGGGAACCTGGTGGGCTGCCGTCTATAGGGTCACACAGAGTCGGACACGACTGGAGTGACTTAGCAGCATAGTTGTTAATGTGAATAAGGAATTTTTCTTTCATCTGATAATCTTTCCCTAGTGATTTTGGGTTTTGGTGCAGTATCTTTTCTCAGCTTCTGAATGACTTAATCTGTTTTAGAAGTTGTTTATTTTTTGGTTGCCCCTGTTCTATCTCCTCACTCCTCAATTTTTTTTTTTTTTTCTTTGCTTGGCTTTGTTTTTCTTTTTCTCATGTTGGAAGATTATCTCAGCTATCTGATTATCCTTGACTGTGTATATATAAAAGCAAGGTCCTCAAAAGTGACTTGAAGCTCTCTACTAGGGTAGATGGACTTTTTGAAAGGTAGTGTAGTATGTTAACCAAGGATGATCCAGAGTATGAACACTTTTCCCCTTGGGGTGAGAAATTTAGCCTCTGACCTTCTGGCAGTTTGAGAATAGAAATGAAGGAGAATTAGAGGGTGGGCCCAATAGTTTAATGCATACATTTGTATCTGCCTGTACCTCTAATGAAACTGGTGTCTGAGTTCAGAACCCAGCCACTGAATTTTCCAGAAACTAAACCTCACTGTGACTATACTAGGCTGCCGTGAGCTGGAAGGAAACGGTTTCAGCTCTTCTGTGTGTAGATTTTTCAGCCAACCTGGCTCTTTTTCAGTCCCATGCAAAACTAAGTCTTCCTTCTGCCTCTGGAGGAGTACAAGTGTTATGTGTAAGTGTTAAACCCACAGCAGGTCTTCAGAGTGAATTGGCTCCATTACATTCGTGATTTCCACCCCACTGTCTAGCCCCTACAAACACTTAGGATGTAACTCTCTTTGCCACTCTTAAATCAGTCGCCCCTTCTTCCCTCAGCATCTTCTGAATGTCAGCACTCCTATCTACAGCCTATTCTCTTTTTTCCTGGGGCTTGAAACGTGGTCATTTCAACATGGCTTGGAAAGGAGAAGAGATGTGAATCTTTCATGATTCATTATAAATTTTATATTATATTTTCCGGTGGACATTGTTGGTGCATTAGGAATTTAGTTTTGTGTATTGATCTCATTGTACAATACAATTTTTGTATGCTGATCTTATTTCCAGCCACCTTCTTGATTCTCCTTATTGTTTCCATTGTTTAAAAAAATTGATCCTCTTGGGTTTTCTAGTAAGGCGATATATTTATAAAATAATGACAATATGATTTCTTCCTTTCTTATTGATTTCTCTTGTATTGTTTTGGTGAGGACCTCATATAACAACTTAGAATAGTTGAGGTGATGTTGGCCATCCTGCTTTTATTTGTGATGGGAATGCTGATATTTCACTATTAAATACAATTTTCATCATGAGTTTTGGAGAGATAACATTTGTGAAGTACGAATGTTCTCCTTTTTGCATAATATGTAATGAAGATACTTTAAGTGATAACTGGAATTTTATCAAATTCTTTCACATTTATTGATATGACCACTTGGCTTCTTTAATCTATTAATATAATAAATTATATTGAGGTCATTTTTAATATTGAAATCATCCTGTTTTAGCGGACACACTTTTATTTGATAGTGATTTATTATCTTTTTTCTGTATGTGTAGATTTTATTTTTTATTTAATACTTTCACATTTATGTAGAAAAGTGAAAGTATCAAAGCTTAGAGTTTTCTTGTTCATTTTGGTGTCATTGTTATACTAGACTTGTCAAATGAGTCAGGTACATCTAATTTTTTTCTTATTTTTTTGACCTGGTAATATTTTATAAAATGGGGCTTATGTATACATGTGTTAGAATTTGTTTGTAAATTTTTCTGCAATTTTTATCATTTTATTACCTTTTATTGACTTTCCATTTTATCTAAGATTAATTTTTTATCTCTCAGTCCAATTTAGATCATTTATGTTTTCCTTGAAGAATGTCCATCTTATGTAGGTTTTCAATTTTATATGTACAGTCCTGCTTTTCTTTTATGATAATTTAAAAAATTTTTTATATTCCCAGTGTTACTTATTTTTCATTCTCCTCTGCCCTCAAAAAAAAAAAAAATCAAAATAACCAAAGATTTAGCTGCTTTTTATCAGCCTCTCAAATCAGCTTAGATTTTATGGATCAATTTTACTATCTTTAAGATTTTTCATTTGTAATTTTTGCTTTTGCCTTTGTTAAATTCCTCCTGATTTCTTTAAGTGGCCTATTTATTTTCATTTTCTATTGTTTTCTATCTAAGGCTTTTACAACCCTGAGTACTGTCATATCAAAATTGCACATGTTTTTCTTTTGTTTTTCAGTTCTAAATAGTTTATAATTTGGATGCTAATTTCTCTTTAAATCATTAGTTATTAAAAGTCCCCCCCCAAGATGTACAGAATTTTAATGTTGATTTCTAAATTCATTGTACTATAGTTTGTGAAAATGTTCTATATGTTATCAAACTTCTTAAGTTTATTTTATTCTCTTTTCTGTCCTAGAACTAGTTAACTTCTATAAATATTGTTTGTATTTTAAAGAATTGCACATGTTCTGTTTCTTATCTATAATATTAAAAAAAGATTAATCACTTTTATGAGTGTCATAGTATTCCATACTACTATTTTTCTCCACCTTTTCCATGACTTTCTGAGAGCTATAGGTTGTCTTTCATTTTAAACTTAGTTTGACATTTATCCTTGTGGTTTTCTCAGTATATTTATATATTTGTTTCATATGCTTTGGAAAATTTTTATGAGTTTCATAGAAATATGTTACTTTGGAAACTTCTTTATGGTTTGCTCCTTTTGTCAGTATGAAAAGTCCTTCATCTCTTTTAATGCTCTTTTCAATATTAACATCGTGACGTCTGATTTTTGCATATTAGCATTTGCTTAATGTAGCTCTTTCATCTCTTTATTCTCAGTCTTCCTAAGTCATTGCATTTGAGGTCTCTTATAAATTCATTACTGGATTTTTTTATCTGGGATAAAAGTTCTTAACTTTTAGCTGTCAATTTAAAGCATTCCCACTTATTGTGATTTCTGTAATTGGAAATTTGTATATCATCACTTGATTTTTCTGTTTATTATATTTTCTAGTTGTCCTTTTGCTTACCTTTAATTGGACTGATAAATTTTTCTTAGTTCTCTTTTTCTACTCTTTTTCAAATATATTATTTGTTTCTGCTTTTTGTGGTAACCTTAACATTATTAACATAGATGTTCAAACGTGCTTTTCTAATCTAGAGTTAATCAGTATCTAAAATATCCCTGCAAATAAAATAAGACTGAGTTATTTTGGGATATAAACTGAGTTTTATATCCAAGTGGCTATATTACCAATATATATTTTATTGTTTAATAAGCATTTGTTTAAACTTAATATATTTTAATATTGATATTCATGAGACTAGCTTTTGTCTCATTCTGAACTTCTGGATTTCTTATTATTATTGGTTTATATTGTCTAGAAATTCTTTCAGAGAGACTCTTAAGGTAATAAACTTCAAAGTTCCTTACCATTCTAAAAATGTCTTTATTTCTACCTCTCCTTGAATAATAGTTTTGCTATGTGTAGAATTCACCAAAGTTATTTTCCCTTAAAATGTCGAAGAAGTCTATTGTCTTCTTGTATCCTGGGTTGCTCACAAGGAGTCTGATGTCAGTTTGATTCCTATCCTTTTGTAAGTGATCTTTCTTTTGATTCTGACAGCTTTTAAGATTTTCTCTTTATTCTTAATATTCACAAATTTCATTGCAATATATCTTAGGGTGTGTGTACGTGTGTGTGTGTGTGTGTGTGTGTGTTAGCTATCTTTCAGCTAAAGAATCTTTAATGTTATTGAGAAATTGCCCCATAAGATTTCTTTAAATGCTTTTCCCAAAATTCTGTGTTTTTTTTTCCCCTCTGAAAATACTTTTAAACAGATGTTGAACTTCTGTTCCATCCATATATCTTAAATCTCCTGCTTTCCATGTCTTAATCTCTGCTCCTAATGGGTAGCTTTAACCCTGGTATTCACCCTACCTTCACTGACTTTCTGTTTTTCAGGCACTCCTTCTGGTAGTTAGCCTACCACTGTTTACATATTTTTCTTTCCAGTTATTTTATGAAACATTTTCTATTGTTCCTATGGATTTGGGATGAAGAGTGTAGGTGAACTCTATAAGTATAAACCACCCTCAGTTTGCCAACTTAAGTACCTTTCCAAGTTTTCTAGCATTTGTCAGCAACACTCATCGTTTGTAGAGCCGGACCACATGGCGGTTTGGCGAGGAGTCGAAGAATTGCCTGAAGGGCTGGAGGGGCCTGTGAGTCTTGTGTTGGGAGCGAGGGGCTGGGCACTCCCAGCTGTGGTGGAGCTGACGGCAGACACACAGGCTGAATAAGAAGGCAGTGTGGGAGCCGAGTCACCTCCGTGTGTCTGGTGGTAGGAAGAGGTGAGCAGATGGCAAGATACCAACACTTAGAGAGAAGGAACGTCAACGTTTGACTTTATAAGTGACAAAATCCCAGTACCGCAGGATCCAAAGGATGGTTGATCTCTGTGGGTTACCGAGGTGGGACTTAGGTTCTACGAGAGAAGAAATTAAAAAATCCTGAACCCCAAACTTAGAATAGCCACTTTGTGGAAACTGATGTAACAAATGTGCAAATAACAGACTTTACTTGAAGACTGCTGTTTATAAAAGTTGTATTTTAAAAGACAGCTTAGCAACTGTATCGGTAGAAAGATCAGTGTGTGTTTCATGAAGTGCAGTATCTGACTTTATACTGACCCTTCATATGATAATGAAGCAAAATGTATCTCCTTCTCTCTCCCAGCATCATAGGTTTTTGCTGCACCCTTGACTTTAGACCTCTCAGTTCGCATATACACTTTCCTTAGGTTGAGACAGCTTAACTCCATACTTGGAGCACTTTCTGGTCATTTACGAATATTCACCTGACCATGGTAGAATGCAACCACCCACAGGGTCTTACTTCTCTAGTTACTATTTATTCCCCCTACATGTTGTGGCCTATCTTTGTTCAGAGAGACATGAATTATTAAAATATGAATGTCAGTAGCCCCAAATTATTTCTATTAGTCATATGTCAATTTGTATCAGAATTAAAGGAAGTCCCAAAGTAACAAACATAATGTAGAGAGAGCAAATTAAAAGTCTCTGTATTGAGATCTTGAGCATTTTATTATTTCTTACAAAATTTCCATGCATCTAGCACTTAGCATTTAAATAATTCAGCATTTTACATTGTTTTAGATAACCCTGTATTGATAGTTTATAAATCAATAAACACAAGTTACTGAGGTGAGACAAAAGGATGGAAGGAAACAACAGGTGAATTAGAATGTGTAACTAGTCCAGGAATTGAATGGAGAAGTTATCTTTGAAGTTCAAATCTGTAAGAGACTGCAGATTGGGAATGAGCAAAGTAATCAGCCTGCAGATGTTTAAATTTCAACTTGGAAAAAAGCCTCTGTGTCTCAAGTACAGAAGGAATCAGAGTTGGGTAAAGCTCCTACATTCTGGCTGAAACAGGAATAAAGTGATGAGGAAGAGGATGCTGGAAATCCATGACTTTCTCAGGCTGAAAATTATTTGTTTTCTAAGAATAAATTTAAGCACCAAGTATATTTAAGTACCACGTGAGATAAGGAACCCCATGCTGAAAACTGCTAACAACACCTTTTTTTAGTTCTACTTAAAATGATGATGACTGTGGTCATAATCGGTTAAGCACTTGTTGAGTATAGTCCTACTCAGCATCTGTATATTATCCCTCATTATTAAAACAACCTGATGAGATAAACGTGATCAAGGTCTTTCTGTAGGATAAGAAGGACTGAACATCTGGTGAATTTTGAAAGAATAAAAAATATGAATAATTTGATCTAAGATATGAAAGACATTTGACTTTAGCAGCGGATCAGAGTAGAGGGAGAAAGGAGGGGCTGTGTTAATTCTTTTATTTCTTTGTTATGAGTTTTTAGTGATCTTTTCTGTAGCTCTATGTTTTCCTTTTCTCAATTTTTTGAAATAACCAGGACTGAAACTGACCAAGGAAAGTTTACAAAGACTTGCATTTTAACAAGATTTACACAAAGAAATTATACCAGTGATGAAGTAAGTAGCAGCCGTTACCAAAATGAAGCTGCTCATCTTTGCAGATGAGTCATAAGTAACTAATGGTGACACATTTAATTGATTAAGTTACACAAAGAAACGTATCTATGAAATCATGGCTGTGTACTGCCCGTGACGCAATTAGTTTTTCAAAACGATTTGATTACGACACCCCTTATAATATAAGAACACAGAGCAATGTGTTAAGTAAGTGTCTTCCCAGCTGGAGCAGTGGTAGAAGCCACCTGCCAAGGCAGGAAATGCAAAGGAGACGGAGGTTTGATCCCTGGGTCGGGAAGATCCCCTAGAGAAGGAAATGGCAACCCGCTCTAGTATTCTTCCCTGGAAAATCTCATGGACAGAGGAGCCTGATGGGCTACAGTCCATGGCGATGCAAAGAGTCGGACATGATTGAGCGACTGTGCACACACGCAGAATGTATTAAGTACTTTAAAATACACATGTTACTTTTGTTCTAGGCTATTAGCCAAACCTCATTTTGCACTTTGCTCTTATGCTTTGAATATCACATGTGTATAAAAGCAAAGTAATTTTTTTCTTTTGAAAGACTGTGGCGATATAATCTGAACGTCAGCAGATAAAACAGCAAAGCACTAGTGGTTTAAAAGGAGGGATAAACAGTGTAGCCAAAAGAATTATGCAAGATGTCTATAACTTAAACCAAAGCAAGGACCATTCCCATAATTATGATTCAAGAAAAAAAAATCAAGGAAAGTTATAATTTTAATCTCCCTTGAGTTTAAATTTACATTCAGGCTTCTTCTCGTAAAAAATTGAACACACAGATGAAATTAGAACTTTTATTCTGTAAGATACTGTACAGGTTAAAGACTCCACGGTTTCTAATTTCTGTAAACAATTACTCTGTCACAAAGAAGAAGTAGATATTTGAAGTAAAAGCAATGAGTTGGAGATTAACAACCCTCTGAAAGACACATGATCGCCCCCATGTTGAGCTGAGTCTCTTGTGTTTCCACAGAGCATCTGTACAACCACCACAGCATTTTTGCACTTTTTCTTCCTGGCTTCATTCTGTTGGGTTTTGACTGAAGCGTGGCAATCATATATGGCTGTAACTGGAAAAATTAGAACACGGCTTATAAGGAAACGCTTTTTGTGCCTTGGATGGGGTAAGCATATTGCTATTCCCTTTTGTGCTCTTGTTAAAATGACTTTGAACACTGCTGTAATGAATGAAGTTGGAAGCTGTGATTATCCCCAGGCTACTTTTCTTTGTGTCTAATTCGGCATGTCGAAGTGGAAATATAGGATGCTAGTCATTTTGGAACTTTGAGGTTGTGGAACTTTAAAAAGGAGTGAATACTGGATGGCCATGTAGCTGGTCAGTTGGTAATCAATAGTGCCCCCGTGGTAGTAAATGAGACCTAAGGTATCTACAGGCAAGAAATCAAAAGTATTCTCTACTACAGGTTCTGAAAATGCAAAATGTCTTAAGTTCAGTGCTCAAAACATGATGTTGTTGTCATATACACTAACCTTGTACTGCCCACATGAAAGCTTTGAAGAGTTCATTTCAAGAGAGCTATTCACGACACAGGAGAAAGCCATCTAGACCATGAATGAAACCACATGGCTAGTCCATGGAGTTCTCATAGGAAACAGAGAAACTGCTGATAGGCTGAGGATGAGTTAATTTTTCATTAGAAAAAGTTCCTCTCACATTGCCTTATGAAATGGGAATCTGGAGGACCTATACATTCCAAAGGGCCAGTTCTAAAGTTTAACTGGAATTAATGAATTCATTTAGTTTAATTAGAATTAATTAATTAAAAAACTAGTTTTAGAAAAAGCTCAGGATTTTTTCATGTTTGCCTTTGAGTTTCAAAAGACTTATACTAAAACAAAATGGGGAAATTTGGACCAAAGATATAAAAAATGAATGCTAGAGGGAACCTGAAGAATCACAAATAAGTGGACTTATTACCATGTCAAAATAATCATGCTAGAAAAACACAGGACCAAGAGCACAAAGGTTATCCATCAGATTTCAGCCAGGGGTTGTTGTGTCTGCACAGGCAAGTGGTAAAACTATTAAGAAGAGACTGGAGAATGTAATATTCTTACACTGTTAACACTTTTAGTCTGAATTTCATGATAAAGACCATCTAAAGCTGGAATGGTATTGAATCAGGGTTTGACTAGATCCAAGAACTACAGTATATAGGGAAATGAAGACTTCCCTTGAAGTATAAAGAATAGCAATTTACAGGAACCTTAACTACCTTATTTAACATCATTACCAAAGGTGATCTTGAGGAGAAGGGTGTATAGCTTCACAGGGTCTCCAGGTTTACAGATAATACTAAACTATTCTGGGTAGTGAAAAAGGTAAACCAATGGTTCTAGACTGTGAGGAAGTCTGAAAGTGGGCAGAATAGTGGCATATGAGTTTCATGATGGCGAAGTGCAATGTAATAATTTAGAAAAAAAAATTAATCTAAGTTATATGGAATGAAGACTGTTTGCTTTTCAGCTTAGGACCCAGAAGAGGATTTTTTTCTGACAAACTTGGTTTAGCCAATCAAAGAAGTCAACTATATGAAAAAGGAGAAGAACAAGGAGGAAGAAAAGAAAAAGGGAGGAGGAGATATTTAACATATATGTGTGTGTGTGTGTATGTGCATGCACATGTGTATATATACACATGTATAAATATACATACACACATATACTTTATATATTACGTATACATATGCACACAGACACGCACACAGACCAGTATTTGTTAAAAAAAATGTTGTGTCTCTTGGAGTTCCCATCATTTAAACCTCGTGAAGGAGTGTGGTATCATTTTTAAATTTCCAGAAGAAAATAGCCAGGATAAGGAAAAATGATAGGAGGGAAAATGATGAGTGGAGGGGACACAGGTAAATGATCAGAAGATGAACTTTTCAATCAGAAAAAACAAGCATGGGCTTCTTGAAAAAAAGGCATGGTCTTCTATAACTTAAAAAAACAAATTAAACAGCTTAGGTCAGACTGAATCCCACTCACCAAACACAGGGAGTTTCTGTTGAACTTGAGCAAGGTAAGCATGATTCATAGAAACATAAAGGAGAAGATGTCAGGTCAGAGTTGCTGCAGGGATGCTGGCACTTGAATGCCAAGAGGGACTAAGGCCCAGAGTGTTACCTACCTAGAGGTTCATGAAGAAAAATTGGCCTAAATCTCTGACCTTCATTCCGGATTGTGCCTCAGGGCCCTTAACCTTGTTCCTACATTCTTGTTAGTATAAGTAAATCATAAAGAGTTAAATGATGAGATATATTTTTTCTGTCTTATTATAAGTATGCTTGATGTGGATCAACATGAGGTCAACTGTACATTCCACTTCTGTGATATTCCATCACCCCAGAACATCCATTTTTTTGCCTTTCTGATTTTATAGCTAGAAATTCCTTTATAGGAATGTAAACCCCTAGGGAAAAAATAACTTAAAAAGATATACTAAATCTCTGTTATGAGTTTCTTTTAAACTCACGTCAAATGCAGTGGTAACCTAGCAACATCAGAGAAATGCACTGACTTAAAAACCCAGCTATCACACTCATATCTTTGTACTTGGAAGAAATCTTATAATACTTTATGAAGGGACGCGTCCACAGGAGGTCCCAACAGTTTCGGTGTCCAGGTCTGCCCTGGCTTGCTGGAGCCTGGGTGCACGGTGGCGGTGGCGAATGTGACATGTGACAATGCTTTCCTTGCAGGTTTGCCGGCGTTAGTGGTGGCCACGTCCGTAGGCTTCACCAGGACAAAAGGATATGGCACTGATCACTAGTAAGTCCGTCCACGGTGATAAATCTTATTTATAATTAAGTAAATTGTCAAATATGCTGCGTTAGTCTTGGCTGGCACTGCTGATGGCTTGTACTCACTCACTGAGTCATGAACAGTGGTTGAAGTCACTTTATGAGGAATGATGTAAGGTGCCTTAAATGCACAAAAGTTCAGCATTGAATGCTGCAAGGCTGTTTAGAATCCTTTCAATTTCCCATTTCTTTGTAACACCAGAGTCTTAATTTCTTTCTTTCTTTGAAATTAACTTTTGTTGGAATATAGTTGATTTACAATGTTATGTTAGTTTCTGCTGTACCGCAAGTGAATCAGTTTTATATATATATACATTTCCACTCTTTTTTTAGATTGTATTCCCATATAGGTCATTCCAGTATTAATGATTAAGTAGAATCATAATTTGTAAAGTATTTCTATATTTACTTTGCATGTTCCATCTCAGATGCATTTTTAAAGACCTGGATAAATCTTGGCACGTTTACATTTTAAAATAGGACTCTGATCTGAGCTTCTGATTTCACAGATGATAATATATACTGGCGGCAGCCACGTTTTGTCACGATACTTCAAGTTTTGTTGCTGTATTAGGGAGATATGTATTCAAACTCAAAGGCCAGGGGATCAGTAGACCACATTATAGAATGCCCGGGCTACGGAAGAAATTAGAAGAGAGTAAAGGGGGATGTGGTAGCAGCCTACCCTAATCAGACCTGTAATACTGAGAACATTCTGTGGGAGAATTTGTCAAGTTTATATTTAATATTTCAAATGTAAAGCAGTGCACTCTTATCTTTTACTTCATCTGCTCTTTAAAGTAGAGTAGACAGTTGAGAAATGGGGAAAAGGATGGCATCTTGTTAGAAGCGTAAGTCTTAAAAGGAGATGTCCTATTTAATTGTCCTCAGGTTTGAGATAGGAACTGGGGCTAATTAGGCCCTTGGTGGGTTCATTCATCTAAGTGGAAAGTGTGCCAAGAGACACCACTGGACCTGCCATCCAAAGGAAACTTCCGAAGAATTGCAAGAACTCATGTCATCAGAGCACTTGTTTTTCTCATACAGTCAACAGCTTGGACCGATAGTGTATGCTGTAGAGCTGTCTTCCTATAGCACCGTTACCTTTCATCTATTATTTTTCAAAATAGCATGACTCCTTTTGAAAGCCACTGTGGTAGGGATATGGAAAGAAGTAGGATTATAGATGGCACAGTTCCAGCTCTCAAGGAGTGTATGATTGAAAATGAATGCAGTACAAGCAGGAAAGTATCAATTTGAAGATGAATTTACGCAAAACTTCAGGAGAAGTTTAGTGGCAGTCTTGGAGACGCCAAACTGAAGTGTTCTATCATACCTAAGGGCTTTTCCTCCAGGTATTTTGTTTTAAAAATAGATATTAAATTGTTGATCTCAAAGTGGGAAAGTAGAATTTTATCAATTTTCTGTTATGACCAAGGAGCGATAACTAGATGCAGACTTTGAAAACACACACACACTGATTTACATAGTAACGTTCACTATTAAGTGTATATAATCCTGTGAGTTAACCAATGCATAAGTTATGTATCCACCACCACAACCAATATAAAAATGTTCTTAGAGGAGGAGAGAACAGTATTGCTAAGTGTTCTTTTTAATAAGTTTATTTATTTCAGCCGTGCTGGGTCTTTGCTGCACGGGCCTTTCTCTGGTGGCGATGAGCAGGGGCTCATCTCGAGCTGTGCTGCTTCTCACTGGGGTGGCTTCTCTTGTTTCGTAACGTGGCCTCCAGGGAGCGAGGGCTTCAGTGGTTTCAGCATGTGGGGTCAATAGTTGCAGCTCCCAGGCTCTTGAGGACAGGCGTAATAGCTGCGGCACACAGGCTTAGGCACTGTGGCATGTGGGATCTTCCTGAGTCAGGGATCGAACCTGTGACTCCTGCATTGGCAGGTGGACTCTCTACCACTGAGCCATCAAGGAAGCCCCAGGTATTGTTAATGGTTGATTGTTGTTCATTTTGGAGGCAGCATGCTGATTCAGGGGACTGAGAAGAGGTCAAGGAGAGGTGCATGAAATGGTAGACATGACTGTATCCAGAAGACCTGTGACAGTCCTTTGCTGTGACAGAATGAGCATTTTTACCTAAATGGTTACTGTCTTTGTCCATGAAAACCTGCAGCTCTTGGGGAATCTACTAATTGAAACAAACACAGCTACACTTATTTTTATTCAAAAGCTTATCTTTAGTGATTTTTTTTTAGCAGTCTGGGAAAAAGTAAAATTGGGAGAAAGAAAAAAGCATGCAAAATGTAGATTATCTGTTCCCTGCAATGATGGCTTTTAAACCAGTATCTTCCACTATCTCAATGGCCTCAAGGAAGAACAGGTAAATGGCACGTATAAGACTCTAAAAATACACTGTTCCTGCTTCAGAGTATACTTGAAAAATTCCATAATGGATATAAAGCAGCATTTTGCATAACTTAATGGTTACCTTTGTACTGAAAGTCACTGTAAGAATCTCACTGCAATAGTAATTTGTGTAAAATTTTTTAACTGCCTGACAGCAAGGCCTCATAATCAAAGTTTCTTTTCTGTGAGAGGTATATGGTATTTGTTACTCATGAAATGTGCTAATTTTAGCTTTTTTCCATATCTTCCATGTGGTTTTAAAAAAACTATGAACCTTTGAAATATGCCAGAATTCCAAGAGTAAGCACATGGTCCAAGCTGTTTGTGTCACACGTTAGTGATCTAATACGTGTCGCTAATTGGTGCTAGTTTTTATCTGATGTTCTTTCCAGCTGCTGGCTCTCTCTTGAAGGAGGTCTGCTCTACGCCTTTGTGGGACCTGCAGCTGCTGTTGTCCTGGTAAACACCAAAATCAGCTTAATTGTTTTTCTTAACAAAGAAAGTCTACTTTGCTTCCATTAAAGTGACACTATCGTATTGATTGTGCGGAAATTTTAAAGTTTGATGAATCGTTACTTAAATTTTAATGTTGATGTCTATCCAGTGCTTTATTACGCTAAAATATTCTTATGTTGAAGCCTGAAGAATATTAAGCATGGGAGTATGGGATTTCTCTTTCAGGAATTTCACATTTGTGAAGAAGTTTGAGTAAGTTTCGGTAAATTCTTCCTTGTTAGCGTATAGAATTTCCTCATTTATTATTATTTCACTATTACACCTTTATACTTTCATAATATGATCTACATAATTATTGAGATCTCTTAATAATAACTGGGGCTGACACCAAATATCAACAAGAAAATGTATGTTCCTGTGTCAAAGTTTCTCCTCCTTACTGCTGCAGATTTTTTTTTTTTTTTTTCATTTATTTTTTGCTGCAGATGTTTTGAACTGGACATTTCTTTGTTGTGGGGCTGCCCTGTGTATTTATCAGTACCACTGGATCTACCTGCTAAATAACAATGATACCCTTCAAGTTGTAATAATCAGAAAATGTCTCTAGAGATTTTGCATTGTTCACTGAGGGTACAAATCACCCCCCTCTAGTTGAGAACCCCTACCGTATTTATGCATGAAGTTTTACAAATTTTTCTTTTTTGAATCACAAA
This sequence comes from Cervus canadensis, assembly GCF_019320065.1. Classification (NCBI taxonomy): domain Eukaryota; kingdom Metazoa; phylum Chordata; class Mammalia; order Artiodactyla; family Cervidae; genus Cervus; species Cervus canadensis. The sequence goes on from NC_057405.1 coordinate 21,076,533, forward strand.
ATAATTCCTTTGCATGTTTACTTATAGGAATGTGAAAATTTTCCACTAACTTGCCTTTCCTCTGTGTCTCTGAATTTATTGATTATAAATCTTTCTTATCTAATAAGTCTTTGAGAAATGTCAGAGAAAAAGGAAACAATCTGAATTAAATGCAAGGATGCATTTCTCTGTACAATCAGATTTCTAACTGAAAAGCTACCTTTTCGATTATTGAACAAATCATTCAATAAGTTGGAAGCTGGAGATATTTTTTTAATAGCTCTTTGTGGTTTTTCTTTCTTTAAAGTTTGTTCTTCCTCCTCTGAATTATAAAAGGGAGCAGAAACTGTTGGTGATTTACAAGAAAATCTAGGCATGAGTGTTAGAAGAGCATAGGAAAACTAAAACTATCAGGCACAGTTCTATCCACTGCATTGAATTTTTATTTAATCAACTGAATTATTTCCCTAGGCTTCTAGATTAATATACACATAACCCTAAAGTGAAGAAACAATGAGTATGTGTGTAATTGAAAGACAAAAGTTCTTTGGAGTGGTGATGAATTCTCTCATGTTTAAATTGTAGACTAATAGAATCCACAGAATACAGTTTTTTTAGTTCAAATAATAGATATACGAATATGAGTCAGCCTTTCTCTTGATCAAATGGCATCTTGTTAGGAAGCTATGAAGAGTGACACCTTCTAAGTCTTTACCTAACAGTTTCTTTGGATCTTTTTTACACCAGTAATTAAGCAGATTCTATCTGTATATTCCATCTGCTCAAAGTATATTGGAGAAGTAGAAGTTTCTTTTTTATCGACTAGTATCCTGCTTCATTTAAAACAGATTTTTCACAAGCTAGTAGTTGCAATGTACAGGCTTCACTATTTGCAGTGGGTGTCGCACCAAGATTCTTTCGACCGTGGAGGGTAAGGGGCAGGGAGGCAAAAAGGAGAAAATATTTTTCCTTGATTATCTTGGTTTCAGCATTGTACTGGATTCCTTTATCAGGAAGTGCCGGCAGGTTAGAGAACCCAGCGCACTTATAATAAAGCTGCTACAACTAGACCACAGCTCTCTCTACAGCTATTTACAATTTGACTTGAGGAAGATGAATATGTGTGATTTCATCTCAGCTGTGTTATGCAAGAGACCTTTTAAATGGATAGAAGAGTCTTAGAGATGCTGAGACTGGTTCAATAGAGCACATTATAAAAATTAGTGTAAGTGTCCATCTGAAAGGATGCTGGTGAATTGAATAGGCTTTACCCTTTGTCTAGAAAAGCAAGGTGCATTAAAATGCCCCCAGTCTCCTGGGAGAAAACAGTTGCACAGCACGAAGAACTGAGGCTTTCTGCTCTCCCAGTTCCAGGCAGTGACAAACCTTAGCTCCTTTGCCTAGCAGGACTCACCCTGGCTGCACATTGCAAGACATGATCTTCTGATACCCTGACATAGTGTAAAACTCATTAGTCCATTTGTCTTATTCAAGGATGATTCAGAGAGAAGAATGCTAGATTGGCATAATATGGCAATTTAAAAGTTAGGCCGTTCAATATTAATTTCCTCAGCGTTAACTGCAAAGCATGGACATTAAATGGGCTGAATGTACTTTAAAACATTAAAGTAACCCACCTAGCCAGCTCACGAGAATCCTTTAAGAGATGGACTCTAACACTGCTGTTAAATTGCCCTATTTTCCTGTATGCATTTATGAAATATTTGAGAAGGGCTTCCTGTCACTACCGTTGTGAGTACGTAATTCTGCCAAGGTTGTGAATGGATAAAAGTGGGTTCTTGGGAAAAATCAGGGACCTGATTCCCTTCAACCTTTGTTTCTGTCTGACAGGTCAACATGGTGATTGGCATTTTGGTATTTAATAAACTTGTTTCAAGAGATGGGATCCTAGATAAAAAGCTCAAACACAGAGCCGGGTAAGCTGCAATTGGTGGATTTTGAAGGGTCTTTACAGCGCGTCCCACTCACCAGTCCCAGATCACCGACTGCCTTTGACTGGGCCTTGGATTTTGTTCTTGAGAAACCGGTGTGTATGGTAGACTACGCCATTCGAGCTTCCAATGGGCTGTTCTTAAGAGGTGTCAGCAAAGTCTGAAAATAATTAAAAAGTCCATTAAGAAAATCTGGATTTGTTTGTGTGTATTGCCTATTTGTAAGATAAGAAGATTAAATATTAAGGCTAGACTTAAAATAATTGTTCTTGGATGAGAGTCTCAAAGACCTCCTACTTTTGGTCACAAAGGAGAGGAGGATAAATTGAACCTAACTTCAGTATGGGACATGACAGAATAAGGACACGTAAACCTTAGTAGGGCAAAAATACTGCATTTTATTTGTTCATTGTGTATATCAGAAAAATTCTTCACTCGAAATAATCAGGAAACACTAGTTTTATCATACATTCATTTTTATGCCATTTTCACTATGCCTTGCTAGAAAGTTACTCATAATTTTCACTTGCACATTTTAACCACTTATAAAATTTTGCAAAGTATCTCCTTTAATTTTATTATTATTATAATATCACCATATCTAATGACTTAATAACATTTCATAAGCAGGTTGATAGCAGCTTTTTAAAGTTATATCATTAACTCATAAATTTGTAAAACCTCAAATGAAATAGTAATGTCTTTGAATTTCCCTTTGTGTCTTTTCTTATAAAAAGTTTATAGCTTTCTCCTTTCTGTTTAACTGTACCCCCATTCAAAGCTTACCCCAGATGTTCTCATTTCTTTAAATAATCTATGGTATCCTTAATAGTCATAGTATTTTATCACTGGCTGGTGTGAATTTTAAGCTGTTCATGTGTTTATAGTCTATGTAATAATTTAAGAGACAAGATGGTCTGGGCATTTTCCCCCTATTAAAAGATTAGGTTTAATGGCTTTCAGTATGAAGTTGGATATCATTCAGATCCAACATTAGAACTGCAATGATGTAATAAACACATAATTGGTGGCTCCTTTCTGAGGGGGGATCACTTCCCATCTGGAAGCCTCTTTCATTTCAGATAAGTCTCTAAAGCAGCTTTAAACAGGCAGACTGGAGCTTTCACAGACACTGAGCTTCCTATGCCATTTAAACTTGAAACTTTCACACTATTGATCGACAGTCTGATGTATGGTTAAAATTGGAGCACAGCTACTTCAGTTGTTTCTGCCTAGGTTAATCATGTTAGAATAAATTGTTCATACTGAGTACTGGATATAGAAACTCATTTCTGCCACTAGCAGTGTAAAGTTGTATAATTACTTGCTTAAATTGAGGGTGGAGTGGGTTAGTGGTTAAGATAAAGCTTTGAAGTAAAAGAGAAAATCATGCTCAGTATTTAGCTCTGCACTTTCTTAGCTCTGTGTATCTTTGGGCATGGTATTTCATCTTTCTGCAGCTCAGTCTTCTTACCTATAAAATGGGGGTAGTAACTCTTGCCTCATGATAGAGTATATGAAAAAAAAAAATGTGTATAAAGCATTCACTAGAGTATCTAGCAAATAGCAAGCAAGCACTCACTCAGCATTGGCGACTCTTGTTATGATAAGTAAGTTGAAGAAGCCAAAGCTGGACAGCTTGTTTGCAAAGGACCCTGAACTTCTATCAAGCAAGCATCCATGATCCCACCATTCATGACACTGAGGCCAGAAAAAGAGATGAAATTATCAGAATAAGCATAATGCTAAGGCTTTATTAAATTCAGTCAGTATTTCTTTCTCATTTGATTGTTCTGTATGTAATACACAGTTTGATTCATGTAACTCTTTGTAAGAGAGTACGTAGGTTTAGGAGAAATGACATCATTATGAACATAGAAATGACAATATCATTATGAATAATTTCTATATTCAATTTACATATTAATTTTAAATTAATTTCAATCTGCATATTAATTTTAAAATCCCTATTTCTAAAAATATCACAGAAGATACATCTGTTTTACTGGGAAAACTGAGTCAAACAGTTTTTTTTTCCTAGTTCAAAGGCCACTACTGGAGAAATAGAAATAAAGTTAATACAAGCTAAAAAAGCAGAATGTTGGTTACTGTCCAAAGCAGAAAAGGACTATTAATAAATTAATTACTCTAGGCTTAAATTTCTTTATAATAGAAAATTCTATTTTAGCTTAAAGATTGAAATTTGCTTTCTATTCCGATGTGTGATTGGATGAATTTTTCCAATCTGAACATTTGCAGCTAATTTCTAGTTTCCAGAGAAGCAGTGAGGCCAATAATACAGATTTCAGTGAAGAACAAATAATCAGAATTATCTAAAGAAGCATTAGGCAAGAAGCTAATTGATTAACTTAATTGACTCCCTAATTGTAAATATAGACCATTTCAGGTTATTTGAATATATATATGTATATACTCATATATATATATATACACACATAAGTACATATATGCATATACATATATATATATACCAAGTGTTTCTTTTGAGACATTATAATTTGGAATCAAATATAGTACCAACATGTTCTATTGTATCAACATATTTCTCCTCCCATTTTACCTACTTCTTTATTTCCTTTCTTCTTTTCATCATCAATTATTAGAAACTGCCAAGCATATAGTTTATGCTCAGTAAAGATTGATAGAAGAATGGGTGCATGCATATTAAAACAATAATACAATAATTTGACAAGTTTTGTAATACCCAAACTAGAGTAACTTTTTCTAATACATAAAGTATAGTTAGTTACCAAGGGGGAATTTATGGCAAATATCAACATATCTTATATAAAGTGATATTTGGAAAAGAGGGAAAATAAGATAAAATGACATGTGTCTTTTTAGAACATCTCAAATAAGATATTTCATTTTCTCCTTTTTTCCTGCAATGGAACTTTCTTATCTACTGTTATGAAGTGTATAATGTGAAGAATATTGGTATAGGCATTCTCCTGGGAGCACTGGCCACTGAAGCATTCATGAACCAAACTGGGTAGACTGTTATTATTTGGAAAAGTCTGAATACTTGTGGCTAGTACCTTTGCCCTAGGTTGAATCGGTAAAGTGAATCATATTCTTCACCCCCACATCTAACTCTGAGAGTTTTGATCTTTCTCATGGGGTCTACTGATTAATCTGCTTACTTAATAACTTTTAGGTTTATCTTCTTATCAAAGTTCAATTCACCAATGAGGGCACCTCTTTAAAAGAAACCAGACGTTCTGAATTATGAGCCCCTTGTCACTTTCTATGTTCTGCCATTTTTAGTTTAAACATGGTACTACAGGTCCACCACAGTATTAGTTTTTTAAAAAAACGTACTGGGAAAACCTGATTAGTTCAGTTTAGTCAAACTCTTTGTGACCCCATGGACTGTAGCACACCAGGCCTCCCTGTCCATCACCAACTCCCAGAACTTGCTCAAACTCATGTGCATCAAGTCAACCATCCAACCATCTCATCCTCTGTCATCACCTTCTTCTCTTGCCTTCAATCTTTCCCAGCATCAGGATCTTTTCCAATGAATCAGTTCTTCCCATCAGGTGGCCAGAGTATTGAAGCTTCAGCTTCAGCATCAGTCCTTCCAATGAATATTCAGGACTGATTTCCTTTAGGATTGACTGGTTTAATCTCTTCTCAGTCCAGTTCAGTTCACTTCAGTCCAGTCACTCAGTCGTGTCCGACTCTTTCTGACCCCATGGACTGCAGCACACCAGGCTTCCCTGTCCATCACCAACTTCCGGAGTTTACCTACTTCTCAAACTCATGTTCATTGAGTTGGTGATGCCATCCAACCATCTCATTCTCTGTCATCCCCTTCTCCTCTTGCCTTCAATCTTTCCCAGCATCGGGGTCTTTTCCAATGAGTCAGTTCTTCGCAAGAGGTAGCCAAAGTATTGGAGTTTCAGCTTCAGCATCAGTCCTTCCAATGAATATTCAGGACTGATTTCCTTTAGGATGGACTGGTTGGATGTCCTTGCAGTCCAAGGGACTCTCAAGAGTCTTCTCCAACACCACAGTTCAAAAGCATCAACTCTTCGGCGCTCAGCCTTCTTCACGGTCCAACCCTCACATTCATACATGACCACTGGAAAAACCAAAACTTTGACTAGATGGACCTCTGTTGGCAAAGTAACGTCTTTGCTTTTTAAATGCTGTCTAGGTTGGTCATAACTTTTCTTCCAAGGAGCAAGCGTCTTTTAATTTCTTGGCTGCAGTCACCATCTGCAGTGATTTGGGAGCCCAAGAAAATAAAGTCTGTCACTGTTTCCCCATCTATTTGCCATGAAGTGATGGGACCAGAATGCCATGATCTTAGTTTTCTGAATGTTGAGTTTTAAGCTAACATTTTCACTCTCTTCTTTCACTTTCATCAAGAGGCTCTTTAGTTCTTCTCTTTCTGCCATAACTGTGGTATCATCTGCATATCTGAGTTTATTGATATTTCTCCTGGCAATCTTGATTCCAGCTTGTGCTTCGTTCAGTCCAGCATTTCTCATGATGTGCTCTGCATATAAGTTAAATAAGCAGGGTGACAATATATAGCCTTGACATAACCCTTCCCCAATTTGGAACCAGTCCATAGTTCCATGTCAAGTTCTAACTGTTGCTTCTTGACCTGCATACAGATTCCTCAGGAGGCATGTCAGGTGGTCTGGTATTCCCATCTCTTGAAGACTTTTCCACAGTGTGCTGTGATCCACACAGTCAAAGGCTTTGGCATAGTCAATAAAGCAGAAGTAGATGTTCTTCTGGAACTCTCTTGCTTTTTTATGATACAACAGATGTTGGCAATTTGACCTCTGATTCCTCTGCCTTTTCTGAATCCAGCTTGAACATCTGTAAGTTCTTGGTTCACATACTATTAAAACCTCTCTGGGAGAATTTTGAGCATTACTTTGCTATCGTGTGAAATGAGTACAATTGTGCGGTAGTTTGAGCATTCTTTGGCATTGCCTTTCTTTGGGATTGGAATGAAAACTGACCTTTTCCAGTCCTGTGGTCACTGCTGAGTTTTCCAAATTTACTGGCATATTGAATCCAGCATTTTCACAACATTATCATTTAGGATTTGAAATAGCTCAACTGGAATTCCATCTTTTCCATTATCTTTTCGTAGTGATGCTTCCTAAGGCCCATGTGACTTCACATTCCAGGATGTCTGGCCCTAGGTGAGTGATCACACCATTGTGGTTATCTGGGTCATGAAATCTTCTGTGTATTCTTGCCACCTCTTCGTAATATCTTCTGCCTCTGTTAGGTCCATACCATTTCTGTCCTTTATTCTGCCAATCTTTGCATGAAATGATCCCTTGGTATCTCTGATTTTCTTGAAGAAATCTCTAGTCTTTCCCATTCTGTTGTTTTCCTCTACTTCTTTGCATTGATTGCTTAGAAAGGCTTTCTTATCTCTCCTTGCTATTCTTTGGAACTCTGCATCCAAATGGGAATATCTTTCCTTTTTCTCCTTTGCCTTTTGCTTCTCTTCTTTTCTCAGCTATTTGTAAGGCCTCCTCAGACAACCATTTTGCCTTTTTGCATTTCTTTTTCTTGGGGATGGTCTAGATCACTGCCTCCTGTACAATGTCATGAACCTCTGTCCATAGTTTTTCAGGCACTCTGTCTATCAAATCTAGTCCCTTGAATCTATTTGTCACTTCCACTGTATAATCATAAGGGATTTGATTTAGGCTGTACCTGAATGACCTAGTGGTTTTCCCTACTTTCTTCAATTTAAGTCTGAATTGGGCAATAAGGAGTTCATGATCTGAGCCACAGTCAGCTCCCAGTCTTGTTTTTGCTGACTGTATGGAGCTTCTCCATTTTCAGCTGCAGAGAATATAATCAGTCTGATTTCGGTATTGACCATCCAGTGATGTCCATGTGTAGAGTCTTCTCTTGTGTTGTTGGAAGAGGGTATTTGCTATGACCAGTGCTTTCTCTTAGCAAAACTCTCTTAGCCTTTGCCCTGCTTCATTCTGTACTCCAAGGCGAATTTTGCCTGTTACTCCAGGTATCCCTTGACTTCCTACTTTTGTATTCCAGTCCCCTATGATGAAAAGGACATCTTCTTTTGCTCTTAGGTCTAGAAGGTCTTATAGGTCTTCATAGGACCATTCAACTTCAGCTTCTTCTGCGTTACTGGTCGGGGCATAGACTTGGATTACTATGATATTGAATGGTTTGCCTTGGAAATGAACAAAGATCATTCTGTCATTTTTGAGATTGCACCCAAGTACAGAATTTCGGACTCTTTTTGTTGACTGTGAGAGCCACTCCATTTCTTCTAAGGGATTCTTGCCCACAGTAACAGATATAAAGGTCATCTGAATAAAATTCACCCAATCCAATACATTTTAGTTCACTGATTTCTAAAATGCTGAAATACAGGGAAAGTCTGTATTTTACACAAAAACATCACATGGTAATGAATGAGAGAACACAGAAGATTATTTCAAGGTGTTTTTGAAATTTGATTCAAATAATTTCTTTTTGGTTCCTCCTAAGAGGGTAAAGTTCTGTTAAACCATTCATTTACAAAATATTCTTTTCTAAAGAAAAATATGTCAAGTTTTTCTACATAATGTGACTTTGCTTCTATGAGATAGTAGATTGAGTCTGAACTTACCTGCAGAATCCTATAGAGTTGAATATACCATTTAAAAACTATTAGGTTTGAGTCTGTGACAAAATGTTCAGAAAGAATGTTTTGAACTTAGTGACTATATTAAATGTGTCTTATGAAAGCTAAACTACCACTCTATTTATTATCAACTAATACTTCATCAAATTCATCAACCTCTATATTCAGATCATCCTAAAATATAGGCAATACATTGATGCTAAATGAAATGTAAATATGTTGGGTTAAAGGCTACATCTTCCTCATAGGACTAAAAGCTTATAATATATATCTCTTTATGTTGGACTTCTGAGATACCTCTGTGTATTTCAGAATGTTTTAATTAATATTATGTTCCTCCTGTAAATTACATTGAAAATCTTTGAAACTAGGAATCCTTACCTACTTGATTATCAAGGGTCTGAATAAAGGGTTTTCACTGTATGTCCACACAAATACGTGCTTATTTTTAATTCAGTGTATTGGGCAACTTTGACCTGTAGATACAAGGGCCATTTATGGTATAAATGATCAAAATATGCTTTGCATGTAACAAAGGCCCATATTATTAAGAGGTAAATGTTACAAAAATAATGTGTAGTGTAAATGCATCTTTAAACATGACCAAGAGAATTCTTCTTTGATAAATATGCTTTTCTGCATGAAATCATATTTAAAAGCTAACTTATAGCAGCAACTTTTTTTTTGGTGACAATTCAATATTTTGTTCTTTTTGTGGGTGTTCTGTTTGTTTGCAGTCAGATGAGTGAGCCTCATAGCGGTTTGACGCTCAAATGTGCCAAGTGTGGAGTAGTTTCAACAACAGCTTTATCAGCCACCACCGCCAGTAACGCCATGTTAGTCCCAATCATTTACATCTTCTTGTTACAAATCTTTTACCGTGCATGTGAGAAAATGCTATGATGGAAAATAAATCATATTTGCTAATATTAGAACTAAGAACATACTTAAATGTTTGTAATTTGCAACTGCTTTTATAACTATTGTGGGATTGCTTATCAAAAAATAAGTAAAACTGTGGAATCTTATCTGCTTTGTGGCTTCCAAGTTAATATCTTGGTGCCACATACAAGAATGCTTTGTTGAACGGGGATTAGGTTATGGCCTGAGGCGTACGTGCAGCTACATAACGCGGCTCCTTCTCTTCCAACAGGGCGTCTCTCTGGAGCTCCTGTGTGGTGTTGCCCCTTCTGGCTCTGACGTGGATGTCTGCAGTTCTGGCCATGACAGACAAGCGCTCCATCCTGTTTCAAATACTTTTTGCCGTGTTTGATTCATTACAAGGCTTCGTGATAGTCATGGTCCACTGCATTCTTCGAAGAGAGGTGAGAAAGATCATTCTTGCAAGGATGAGGAATGATACTCAGAAGAGTATTTTCCATGTTAATAAATAGGATATTTTCTTTTAATAACCTGGTCTTGAGATTAAAGCTGGTCTCCTCTAAAGACAGTTGTTTGAGAGTCAATGCTAAAGGAAAAAGTTAAGGCAAAGGGGGTTCCTTGGACTCTGAAAGTGACAGATTAAAACAAATGGGACAAAGCAAGGGGAAACACCAGCAGAGGTGCCGAGAGAGGCTATGATGCAATCACAGGTATAGATAAGAGGGTGGGCAGCCTATCTGTAGAAGATAATATGATGCTGTTTCTTAAAGCTGTTCCCTGACTTGTGCTTCTACACACGGCGTAACCCCATTCCTCAAATTTAACTAATTTTGTTTTAGATAGAAAATGCTGAAGATGAATGAGCAATTCTTTTGTCTCTATACTAAGGTATGATTAAGGTTACTCAAATGGGATGATTTTGATATGGATGTGATGCTTAGAAAACACACAGACACACCCCAAAAATGGCGACAGTGGAGCATGATGGACAGTCCCCAAGGACTGTAGGTCTATAATCACAGCATTTCTCCAGGTTCTGGTGAGGTTTGCTGGTAGCACTTGAGAGAAGGAAGTCATCCTTCATGAACTGAGAGTGACTTGCACCAAATCTATCCCGATGAGTGATGGAGTTCACACTTAAATTGTTTAGGGATGAAATATTGTTTTCCAACTGGTGCAAAAATTATTCTGTGTGCTTGCAAGCACCAACACAGTGTTTACAAGGTTTCTGAGTCATCTTAGTGTTTACTCTGGGGATGGTGATGACTAAAACACACAGTGACACAGTGCCATGCTAGTAATTTTGAGAAGATGGTATCCACTGTCATTTTCTATTATCTAGTTTGCATGAGAACTTTATTATGATGTGCATATTGCAAAACAACACATGTGCATCTGAGTACACATCCCATAGCTTTTACAGTGATGTGTGAAGGTAAGCAAAGTTTTTAACATCATTTACCAGATGAGGAGAAAAATGTTTCTGAGCTCCTTTAGTATAATACAGATGTCAGCCATAAACCCACAAGTGTATTCCAAGAACATTGTATGATGAAAAACAAGGAAAACAGAAGAATGACTTCACATTGCAAGGGGAAAGGGAATTTCATCACTTAAAAAATCTGATATAGCTCACCATTGCCAGGACATCACAAATTACTACCTAGAATATCGGCATTAAAAACCTTTTAAGTGTTGAATTTTTCATAGACCAAAGTTGCATAAAAATGTCCTTCTCCGACCATAACTATTGAAAGGTTGTTGCTGAACCACAAAAAGATGCCGGGATTCTTGGCCTCTGGAGGAGAAGAATTCAATCCGGGGTCAGAGACAAGGCTTGATCACTCAGAGCTTTTGTGTAATTAAGTTTTTTGTGTAATTAAAGTATGAAAGAGACAGAGAAAGCGTCTGACATAGACATCAGAAGGGGCAGAAAGAGTACCCCTTGCTAGTGTTAGCAATGGAGTTATATACTTTTAATTAGTTATTACAATGAATCAAAAGAATGTCTCAAGTTTGTGAAAATTTTATCAGACCCACTCCCAACAATTTACATTTTAGGATGACAAGATTAGAATTTAACAATAGAAAGATCATACTAGACCCACTCCCATAATACATTCTAAGATATTAGGATTAGTCAGAAGGTTTTCATGAAGGAGAAACTGTCCTTCCAGCCCTCCAGCTGGATACATTGTTGTTTTATAATCCCTAGTACAGTTTAAACTGAGTTGTGTAATTGACTAAGACTAAGGAATATAGAGGGAAAAAAACATTTTTCCTTTTCTCCTCCTTGAGAATTCCAGACCCCTATCTCCACTCCGAGAGCCCCAGACCCCTTTCTCCTCCTTGGGGACCCTGGACTTCTTATCAATCTGCCTAGGAATTGACTCTCTCACCATCCTGAGAGTCTTCCATGTTAAAACTATCTCTAATATGTTTATGTAACAAAATTGTTTGAAGTGTGTGGACACGATACTTTTTTGATTGATGATTCAGGATGAACAATGTGGGCTGTAAGGAAGATACATGATTTATCTGCATGAGATTTTCAGAAGATATTAATACTTTAGGTGTTAAAGAGAAAATGTCCCATCTCTAAATTAAGTCTTTATTTTTCTTCAAGAATAAGCTCTCTAAAAAGCCTTAGGCTATGATCAAAATATTCAGGTTTTAAAGTGACAGATATTTTGTTGGCTGATTATCAGATTTGTGCTGCTTACATGAAGAAAAATACTTGGCACAAAAATTCAGTTCCACCAGAACTTTTCCATACTTGCTAATTGGATTAAAAATGATCAAAAACATGAATTAAGAGTTCAGTTCAGTTTCAGTCGCTCAGTCATGTCTGACAATTTGCAACCCCATGGACTGCAGCACGCCAGACTTCCCTGTCCATCACCAACTCCCGGAGTTTACTCAAACTCATGTCTATTGAGTCGGTGATGCCATCCAACCATCTCATCCTCTGTCGTCCCCTTCTCCTCCCACCTTCAATCTTCCCTAGCATCAGGGTCTTTTCCAAGGAGTCAGTTCTTCCCATCAGGTGGCCAAAGTATTGGAGTTTCAGCTTCAGCATCAGTCCTTCCAATGAATATTCAGGACTGATTTCCTTTAGGATGGACTGGTTGGATCTCCTTACTGTCCAAGGGACTCTCTTAAGAGTAATTAAATTAAATCATATAGAAGTACTTCTGTTAAATACGCATCTGTAAATATATATTTTCTGTATTAATAGGAAGCAAAATATGGATTTTTGGCCCTGTTGTTGCATTTTCAATGATTAGTTCAGTTTGAATAATTTTACTGTTGATAAATTAATAGCAGAGTGTCATATCTCTCATTTTAACACTGAAATCATAAGTTGCATATTCAGTAGTTTTGCACTGACCCTGAAAAATACCCTGTAACATTGCGAAAATACATAGAGAAGATTTCAGTTATAGGCAAGTCTCTTTCAGAATTCTTCAGTGGAAATTGTTACTGAAAAACCAAAAGAGCCTCTTAAATTTTGCAAATTCCAAAGAATGCATCATAAGGATATCTCACTGAATTCACAGAAGTTATTGTTTCTTTTTTACCTTCTAAGTGTGTATTGCCAGACACTAGCAATAGGTCTAGCATTAACCACCATCCAGGAGAACAAGGCACCTTTCCATGTCCTAGTGTCTCCTGTGAACAAACATGTCATAAAAACACACCAGAGCAAATGAACTTAAGAGCTACCTGTAAAATATTGGGTAATGACTCACATCTGTCACTCTACTTGATAATCTGATAGGAGTTTTATATCTACTGCTTTTTTTCACTTTAAAACATTTCCTTCAAACAATTCAAAATAGTTTGTATGTACTCTTTGTTTCTTTTATCTCTTTAAAATTTATGGTGTTCTTGCTATGTGCCAGCACCTATGCTAGATGTTTATTTTTTATTTTTAAATTAATTTATTTATTTGACTGTGTCACATGGCTTATAAGGTCTTAGTTCCCCAACCAGCCATCAAACCTGGACCCTTAGCAGTGAAAGCAGAGTCCTAACCACTGGACAGCCAGGGAATTCCCTGGACATCTTCTTTCTTAAAAGTGTATAGTAAGAAAGACATCAGCAGTTTCCTAGAGCTGGGGTGGGGGTTGGTAGAAAATAAGGGGTGACTGTCAGTGGGTGTTGGGTTTCTTTGGGGGGTGATGAAAAGATTTTCAAATTGGATTCTAGGGTGGCTACTAAAAGCCTTCATACACCTTACATGGGTGACCTTTAAAACATGTCAATCCCATCCCAATAAAGCTGTTTTAAAAAACAAACAAAAAAAGTATATGAGCAAATTAAGGAATATTTCCTTCAATTTAGAGAGAGGCTGGATACAAATAAACATATTTCTGTTTCTGTGTATTTTGGTACATGCTAACATAATTTGGTTGTCTTTAGTCTTTAATGTTTCATCCAATATAATTCAAAAGGCTTTCCCCGTGTTTATTTCTGCAGTCTTCTCTGAAGCAGGTGGGTGTGCACAGGGGAGGAAGGGAGCTTTGCAGGTTAAGAAAGAGAAAAGAAAGAAAATACTGTAAAACAGTGGCGTTTTAAATGTTAAGGGGGGGGCTCTTCATTCATTTTTAAAGCAGTGCTGCTTTCAATGGGACAAATTTTTCTAAACTATTCCAAGTCAAGAAAGAAAGGAAAAAGGATCATTCTGGTACAATCTCAACTTAATTATATTTCACTTTTCTAAAAAATAAATCAAATTGACTATTTGCCTAGTAGTTTGTTGTGACTCCAGGCTGAGATCTTAATGTTTAAATTTCATAACATGTATATTCTTGAAGTACAGTTTCTTCTTCTAAAGCCCCTTTCTCTTTTAAATTGCCTTAGCAGATGTCTCTGACAAAAGAGGAAGTGCGAAGAGGGAATGAGAATTTTTAAAAAATTAAACCATCTGATCACAACAGGTGACTTTCAGAAACAAACCTATAGCTTAAAAGCTAATGTGTCATACCTCATAAGATAAGGATAAGGATCTAATAGAAAATAACAAGGATATAATAGAAAATAGAAAACATAGGTGTTTCCTTCATTTACCCATCATTTTGTTCCATCTTAAGTGTTTTCTGTTAATTTCTATTGGAGTAGAGCTGCCTTACAATGTGGTGTTCCTTTCTGATGTACAAGGTGAATCAGCTGAATGTTTACACGTATCCCCTCTTTTTTGGATTCCCTTCCCGTTTAGGTTGCCACAGAACACGGGGGAGAGTTCCCTGTGCGTTCTTGATTAGGATTCATTTGCATTAAGCACAGAACGACATAGCCACTGTTTACTATTCTCTGCATTGCCATGGAAATCTTAACCACACCAGAGCCACGAGCGCTTTGAAATAGTTCCGGTTGCTAGGAAACCGCTTCCCTGGTGCTGCGCATTCTTCTCGTGGCTGCTGTCTCTGGCTGTGCCTGGATCTAAGACAGTCGTCCAGCTTGATGGCAGAGGGGGGAAATAACAAGATTGTGGTGCGAAATAAGCCGCAATAAAACCCTCTCGCTGAAAGGAAGGGGGAAAGGCGAGTGCCTAGATGGATCATTTTGTCCTGTCAGTGTGTGCGGACGCTGGGGCCGCTCCGAAGCATCAGTCGCAGGGCCAAGCTCGCCTCTCTTCTTTCTCTGCTGCTGGCAGGAGGGCTAGGCTGCACCAGATGAGGTCCCAGAAGCTTCATCCAAACCTGGGCAGCGATTTTGTAGCAAATGCTTAAAATAAACATGAACAGGGTTTTCTTTCTTTCTGTATCTCCCACGCCCTCCCAGTCTCCACTCCTTTTTTTCCTGTCAACTTCCCTTCTGACTTATTATTTTCATAAAAATACAGATGAGCAAAGTTATTTATAAGCATATGACAGTGAATATAGGAAGCAGACAAGCCACCTTAACCATCTCAGTTAAAATGAATATTCTCTCCCAAATACATCATTTTTTAAAAAATGAAATCAGTAGTGGTGAAATAACTTGATGGCAATTTGAAAAGAGGTGTATTGCACATAATACAGTTCAGATGGAGAGTGGCATGATTCTCCCAGATTGATTTGCAGGGAAATTAGGTGGGACCCATGTGCCCCAGAAGAAGGTACATCGTAGTCTCCTGTGGAAAGAGGGCAGGGGCTTCAGTGATCTTGGAAGATGAGGGGGTGGGTGATAGAAGACTTCAGAACCTGAAGGGGTCCTGATGAAGAAAGTGAAAGTTTCACATGGAGGAAAATGGAGAGAGGGGCGTGGGCATATGTCTCCCTAGAAATGAAGCTTGTGGTGAGTTGCAGAGAGTTGCTTCTCCTCTGAGACCACCTGGGGCCCATGGAGGCATAAAACGAGTGATGAAATGATCCTGGAAAACAGGATGAATTTTTTTTTTAATAGCTCTGACCGTGGCACCAAGAGAAAAACAGGACCACAGCACTAAGTGGTGTTTTAGAGCTTTCTCTTTATGGTGTGAGGAGGCCTTGAAAAGAGGCCACTGTGTGTCACAAGGAAGAGATTTCAGAAAATGAGTGAGTAGCCCAAGGTGGGGAGGGTCAGGGTTCTTGCTCGAAGGGGAGTTGGGTTAAGAGGGTGAGGTGGGTTGGTAAGAGCTTCATCTTTGTCAGGTTGAATTGAAGCTTCCAAAAAAAAAAAAAAAGCATTTAAAGATTTATTTTGTTTGTCTAGTTTTTAATAAGACAGAATGTGTGTCTGGAAATGGGAGAACGGCTAAAGATTCCACAATAAATCTGGATTTTATTTTATTTATTTATTTATTTATATATATATAGTTTTTTATTTATTCATTTATTTGGCTGCATCAAGTCTTAGTTGCAGCATGTGGGATCTAGTTCCCTGACCAGGGATCGAACCTGGACCGCCTGCATTGGGAGCTCAGAGTCTTAACCACTGGGCCAGCAGGGAAGTCCTAAATCTGGATTTTAGTTGGAACAGAGGGTAGGAAACACAGAGATGCCTTTAAATAGGCACGTGGACAGGAGCAGGCAAGGACCATGTGTAGCCCTATATGCTTCTCCCAGATATCACCAGCCCCCCTGCACTCAGGAGTCATCCCATTTCTTAGTCAGCAGATTGTTAGTCTTGTCTTTTGTTCCAAGTTCAGTTTTTCTGATTGGAGCATAGTTTCAGTTCTGTCCTGAATATTTCTGTCCATCTTGATCCACATGTGTGGTTCTCCAACTCCATACAGGGAGCTTCACAAGAGGGTGAAACCAGGTTGACTCACAGGAGCATACCAGTGAACAAGTTAAGACCCAGGGAGGTCATGGCAGAGACCTGGCGTGTCTGCCAGGTGGCATCCAGCCGCGGCTTTCTAGCTCCCTTCTCTCTCCTTTCAGACCACAGAGGCCCAGCTTGCGACAGTGTTAAACTGGTGACGAGAAGTTGAGTACATCTGGAATAAAGGTTTAAAATAAGTGTAAGAAGTAAGAGGTCACGAGTCAAGGTTTTGTTTTCTGCCTTGACATGAACAGCACGAAGCCCACAGTATCTCCCAGGAAGGCGCGGGTGGAGGCGTCTGGTGTGTGACCCCCTTTGCTTCTTTTCTTTTCGTGTGCTGAAGAAATGCTGTTACACTTTTTCAGGTCACACATGTGAAATACTGTCGAGTACAGCTCCTGTGACCCTTAAACCCATACAAGGAAACGTAAAACTCTGCAACAATTTTGAGACTAAGTGACAATCCCTTGAGTGTTAGAGAATTCCAGTAGAAAGTCATTAGCACTGAAATTTGGGACCAGAGTCCATATTTTTCCTTCAACGTTTAGGAAATGATTAACCATGTTTGTTCATTTCCTTTCCTATCAGAGAGGTCAAATAATACTTTAATTATGTGTAGTTATTCATGGTGCTTCTGTGAACTCGTGTAATGCACATGAAACTGACAACATTCATTCATTTACTGGTGAAATGATATGAAATTTAATGTAATTTAAAAGCCATTTGTTCAACTATGAATCAATAGAAACAATAGTTGATATTAGATTCAGAAAGAAAAAAGGAATTTAAGCTCTTCTCCTAGTCTAACAATCTCCAATAAACGATCCTCAGAAATTGGAAAGTAAGGAAGACAGCCCGGAGGTAAAGCTGTCTTCTTAAAAGGGGAAGATTTGGGGTCTGTAGCTAAATACGGAGACAGTCTCCAACAGTGCAACTGTCTCCCGGAGCTCCCTCTAAATCGCAGCTCCGCCAAGCATTGCTCCGTGTTCTTCCCCAGCAGACTCTAAATCTGGCCCTGACTTTCATGGTGACATCGCCCGCTGTCTTCAGAGCAAGGACCAGCAGAGATGCTCTGGCTGGCTGCTGCTGAGATGAACTGAGTCACTGTCCCCAGGGGAGGGGAAGGAGCGAGATACACCCTGCAGACCTCTGAATACTGTTCTTTCCCAGGAACCCATCTACAGGAAAAGGGGGGATAGCTTTCTCAGGAGATCTTAGAGCAGCCCCCAGCAAGATCTGGCCAAGGTAACTTTGGTTGTGCCTGGCGGGATCCTCTCAGAAGACAACCTGATGGCTTGCTGTGGTCCCCTCACTGTATTTTTGAAGACGTTTCTTGACACTTCTTTTTTTATTTCACAACATGATGCCAGCTTTCCGTAAAGTCTCCTAAATATTCCAAGGCTATTCACATATCTCTTCTTTGCTACACACTGATGCTTTTTAACCCTCTGTCTGGCTGTCAATTAAGGTGAAAGATCTGTGGCAGAGTATTATAAAAATAGGACATTTTGAAATCTAGATATTAACTGTGCCACAATTTGTGTTCAATAATTATTCTAGACAGTTTTGTTTAAGAATTGTATTTACTGGCCCTACATAAGTTTAAAAATTGATTGATATTGGAAGAACTCAGAGGTATAATGATTTTAGTATCTAAAAAGAACCTTTAAATTGGTACCTAAAGTAAGTGACTTGTTCACAGTCAACTTAAGGAGTGAAGTGAAGTTAAAGTCACTCAGTTGGGTCAGACTCTGCAACCCCATGGCCTGTAGCCCACTCTGTCCATGGGGTTCTCCGTATCAGAATACTGGAGTGGGTTGCCATTCCCTTCTTCCCAATCCAGGGATCGAACCTGGGTCTCCTGCATTGGCAGGCGGATTCTCTACCATCTGAGCCACCAGGGAAGACTCAGCTTAAATAGTGAATGTCTGAATCTTCTAACAATTATTTTTCTTCCATCTTAATCACAAGGCAGGAAAAACATCAGGGCTATTGTTGTCCAGTCTTGTAAATATGACTTTTGACACACAAAACATTAATTTCAGCATGCAGCAGTCATATCTGAATTCTGTCTTTTGTTTGTTTTTATGCTTTCTCCTTGTTTGGAATTAAAGTCCTCAGAGACTTGTTTTTTTAAAACTTTTAGTTTTTCTTCACAAATACAATTTAAATTAACTCACCAAAGATAAAAGTCTCTTTGCTTACTTGATAGAACATTCATTTAATTATCAAAATGTTTCCAAATGACTACAGATACATCTTCCAGGTACTATCTTGCTTGAAACATCCTTTTCTGTGATAAAAGTACGTGGTGTGAGATCTAGTCTAATTATTCTTCCCTGTCAGTATTCGATAAATATTTAAGGCTAGCTCATCTAGATTGCCTGAATGCAATCTTAAGATTTTTTTTTTTTTAAATCAAACAGAGGAATTTCTGCTACAGATCTTTCTGAATTAAAAGGAACAGAGGCACTAAAAGTGTCAGAGAATTCAACAGTTAAATCATGGCATTTATTGATATATGACCATTAAAATGACCTTGAATTTACTGCAGAATTTTTATGCTTTTCTGTTCTATATTTCTTGTGACTAGCGTTGACTGACTCATGCAGCTGACATCATTCTCCAGGATAGATGTGCCCTTAATCCATTGTCATATTTGAGAGTTTGGTAGTTTAAGGTATTGATTTTTTGTATGTGTGTTATGAAAAAGAGATTTCTTTTATATTTCCTTCAAGCAATCAGAGAGTGGATTTTGAAGAGAAACTTAGAGGAGTTGCTTTTCCATATTTCATTGTCAGACAAAAGTATCTCTTGACAGTTGCCCTTCACAGACCTGAGAGTGGCTGGTGAAGAAGAGTTAAAGTAACGTTGTTTTACTCGGGGCTGCTTTCATATTCTATATATGCTGGTGTTTAGCAGCAGACGTGAAAAACATTTGTGTGACCAGTCCCTGGAAGGCAACATTTGTAACATACTGTTTATCTTCCTTTATAAATTGTTCTTCTTTAACAGTTGCCTTGGGGCACAAACAGAAAATTAGCAAGTACCTATTTTTCTGACATTAGTACTTAGAATTTTTCTTCTAAAAACATATATACTTTCTTAGTGCTTTCCCCTAAATGCAAACTTTTGTGAAACAGAAACACAGATCATCTAACAGTAGACTCATTACCCTAGTGTGTAATGATCTTTTGGTTATTAATTGTGTCTCTTTGTGACCTACAGCTATGACTTCTTAATCTAAGAAGTATTCGCTTCTAAAGAGTCTAGTTTGTCCACGTCATGTCTCCTTCAAAGGAGAAGCTGGATGATTTATTTCCCAACGTTTATCCAGTTCTTCGGGGGAAAACACCTTCAGGCTAAATTTCACTGAGCCTAAACTTCTTTTAATGTGTCTGAGAAATTGCCTCACCTGGTTGTGTGAGGCAACTCCTTGTTCTTTTTTTCCAGAAAATTCCAGATTTAGAAATATTAGAATATGTGTGCGTGCTAAACCGCTGCAGTTGTGTCTGACTCTGTGCGACCCTATGGACTGTAGCCCGCCAGGCTCCTCTATCCATAGGATTCTACAGGCAAGAATATTGGAGTAGGTTGACATTCCCTCCTCCAGGGAATCTTCCCAACACAGAGATCAAACCAGTGTCTCTTAGGTCTCCTGCATTGGCAGGTCGGTTCTTTATGACTAGCGCCACCTAGGAAGTCTATTAGAATATACGCACTAGAAGACAATGGCAACCCACTCCAGTATTCTTGTCTAGAGAATCCCTTGGACAGAGGAGCCTGGTAGGCTACAGTCCATGTGGTCACAAAGAGTCAGACAAGACTGAGCAATTCCACTTTCACTTTTCCCTATGTATAAAATATTAATAGATGAACAACAAGGGCCTACTATATAGCACAGAGAACCATACTCAATATCTTGTAATAATCTATAATGGAAAAGAACCTGAAAAAGTATATATAAATATGGGCTTCCATGGTGGTTCAGACAGTAAAGAATCTGCCTGCAATACAGGAGACCCAGGTTCAATCCCTGGATTGGGAAGATCCCCTGGAGAAGGAAATGTCAACCCACTCCAGTTTTCTTGCCTGAAGAATTCCTTGGGTAGAGAAGCCTGGCAGTCTACTACCCATGGGGTCACAAAGAGTCGGACATGACTGAGCAACTAACACACATATACACATATGTGTGTATAACTGAATCGCCCCAAAATACAGCTGAAACTAACTCAGCATTGTAAATGAACTGTACTTCAATTAAAAATGGTTGAAATGGTTGAAAAAAGAAAAGTTAGAATCAGAGAATGGAAGAGAAGTCAGAGGATATGGAGCCCATCCCCACCTTTATTAATTCACAGCATTGGCTTCCCAGGTAAGGCAGTGGTAAAGAATCTACCTGCCAATGCAGGAGATGAAAGTTTGAAACATATCTATGAAATCATAGCTGGTACTGCCAGTGACTCAATTAACTTTTCAAAATGATTTGATTGGCACACACCTTAGAATATAATCACTCAGTTGTCTCCGACTCTTGCAACCCTATGGACTATATACTGCCAGGCTCCTCTGTCCATGGGATTCTCCAAGTCAGAATACTGGAATGGGTGCCTTGCTTTCCTCCAGGGGATCTTCCTGACCCAGGAATCAAACCCGGATTTCCTGCATTGCAGGCAGACTCTTTACCAACTGAGCTATTAAGGAAACCTTATAATATAATAACACAGAGCAATGTATTAAGTACGCATCTTCCCAGGTTGTGCAGTGGTAAACAATCTGCCTGGCGATGCAGGAGACACAAAGAGACAGGGGCTCGATCCCTGGGTCAGGGAGATCCCCTGGAGGAGGAAATGGCAACCCACTCCAGTATTCTTGCCTGGAGAATTCCACGGATAATGGAGCCTAGTGGGCCACAGTCCACGGGGATCACAGAGAACTGGACACAACTGAGTGAGCACACACACATGGTGGTTGCATCACCAGGATCAGAACCTGAGGGGCGAAATCCATGTGGGTGGAGGTCTCATGATGCAGCTCAGCCAGGGCTGAGTGGTGACTAAGCTTATATCACTTTCCAAGTCTTACTCTTTGGGAAGGAGGCTGCTAACAATTTATGGAACAGATGAGAGAAGCTGAAAACAACTTAATAGACTCGGAGTTTTTCATGGCCAATAGATAAGCTCTGCACATCTCACAAACAAAACCGTGATAGGATATTTTATACCAGTGCTTCTCAAAGCTGGACATCATTATGTTTCCCTGGGTGGTTTCTACCATGTGCTTCGGGAAAGTAGAATGCCACATCATCTGTGCTTTGTTTTGTAACCCCGAAAGACAGATCATAATAAACCGGGAGGAAATATTAACGGTATGAGGTTGGAAAAGCCAGATGTTCATAAAATGACCTTGCCCTTGACTCAGCCTGTGCTCACACCCACCCATCATTAGGGACCTGGTGAGTCACAGGAGCTGGAGGACTGGCTGGCCAGGGGCCCCCAGGGGATCAGAGTAGCTGGCGGTTGATGTGTGTTTGTTTTTCATCTATTCGAGTTTACCCTCATGGTGTTTAATGACGGCTTAAACGATCTTCATTTCCTTTCGATGTGTTTGCTCTTTGCTCAGAATCCAGTAGTAAATGGGTGTTAGAGAAGTTGGGCTTTGCTAAAGTGCTTTTCTTTTCTTTTCTTCTTCTCTTTTTTAATGAGGCTCAACCAGAAACAGTCATTTTTGTTATCTTTTTGTGTCATTGTTTATGTGTTTGCTTGTTTCGAACATCAGGGCATATAGTACTTGAAGGGAGACAAGAAAGGGTCTCCCCAGTATGTCTTAACATAAGGCAAGAAAAGGAAAATCCCAAATCAAATTTTGGTCAACAAATCATTGAGTAATTTCATTTTTCACAATGTTTAAAGCCATTATGAAGATTATGCCATATCAAATAGTAAATCCCCCCTTGAAAGACAGGCACATTGTTTGTAGCAAAGGAAATAAGCCTGCCCTCTGGCAAGAATGATTAGTATTGAGCCAGACACAGCCATAGGCATAGCTCAGGAGTCCCCCACACCTCCGTCTATGCTGACAGCAAGTGATGAATTCTCTGGTCATAGAAAACAGCAAACAAAATGTGTGTTAGATCATGAAAACAGCAATAGTGGTTTTCTCAGTCAATTGCCAATATAGACAGTATTCGGTAATTACCGAGAGATGAAAATGAACGTCTGTCCTTTTCTCACAGGTTCAGGACGCATTTCGATGTCGACTGAGAAACTGTCAGGACCCGATCAATGCTGATTCTTCCAGTTCGTTTCCCAACGGGCATGCGCAGATCATGGTGAGCTGTAGCTTCGCCTGAGCGTTCGTTCATTCAGTCACGGTTTCTCAAGGGAATAAACAAATATTCTTACTAGTGAAATAGTGTCAGAGTTCTCTTCTGAGTTTGACTCTAGTTCAATCACAGACTTGGAGCTTTGATACCAGATGATGGTTGCGTCCGGACTGGTTGGGAGTCCTGGATGTGTTACTGGTAGACTGGTGTGTTGAGTGTGGGGTTTCTGGGCAATACGGGGCAGGGGGGAGTATGTTCATCCTCACACAGAATTAGGGTTAGCAGTGTATCTGTAGGATCATGTTTGTTTATAGATCAAAACATGCTGCACCTGCAGTTCTGGACTGAAACCCAGACCTGCCGTGGTCCCCACCTAGCCTGCCCTTCAGACTCCTCAGAGGAGCTGCACTCCAGACCAAGGAAACCAGGATCCCTAGGGTGGGACCAGGCCTGGGGGGAGACCCATGACAAGGACCACTGCCCTGAAGCAAGAAGGGCAAACATGCTCCCAGCAGAGTGGCCAACCACTGCACATGAGTTCTGACTGCTGTTCGGATAAGGGATCCTTTACACATAACCACTTCCATATATTTTAGAAATGAAGTGAGCTTTAAGCTATGTCATTAACAGCAAGGCTTAATAGAGTTTTCTTCATAATATACCTGATTTATTGTCAATGTGTTTGTATTAAGCAACACAAAAATAGCCTAAATGATACGCTAGTAACTAAAACAGGAGAAAGAGTAATTAATTTCTTTTTAAAAATAAAGAGATGAATACTGATATCTTAAATCTAAATATTGATTAAAACAGGCTAATATAATTTCACCATTAAAAATAAATTAATCATAGTGACAGATTTTATTTTCTTGGGCTGCAAAATCACTGTGGACAATGACTGCAGCCATGCAATTAAAAGATGCTTGCTCCTTGGAAGAAAAGCTATGACATACCTCAACAGTTTATTAAAAAGCAGAGACATTACTTTGTTGACAAAGGTCTTCTAGTCAAATCTATGGTTTTTCCAGTAGTCATGTATGGATGTGAGAGTTGGACCATAAAGAAGGCTGAGTGCCAAAAAATGGATGCTTTAGAATTGTGGTGCTGGAGAAGACTCTTGAGATTCTCTTAGACTTCAAGGAGATCAAGCCAAGTCAATCCTAAAGGAAATCAACCCTGATTATTCATTGGAAGGACCAATGCTGAAGATGAAGGTCCAATATTTTGGCCACCTGATGTGAAGTGTTGTCTCATTGGAAAAGACCCTGATGCTGGGAATGATTAAGGGCAGAAGGAAAAGAGAGTGACAGAGGATGAGATGGTTGGGTGGCATCACTGACTCAATGGACATGAGTTTGAGCAAACTCTGGGAGATAGTGAAGCAGGGAAGCCTGGCATGCTGAAATTTATGGGGTTGCAAAGAGTTGGACACAACTTAGCAACTGAACAGCAACAACTATTTGTTTACAATAAAAGTTTGGAGAAAATATGAGGATGGAACTCAATTCTAGCAGGTTCTGGGCCAGATTAGTGTTGTTTAATCTTCAACTTTAATTCCTAAACCCTAAGTCTTTTGTCAGATTTGCATTAAAAGGGATCATCAGAAAACCCTAGTTTGATTGTTAAGTGTTTGACAAAGCTATATTATAAGATACTACATTATTAACAATATATTCAAAGTGAATTTTTCAAACTGTAAATAACAAGGACATTTATTTGAGTATCTTCACAATATTTCACATTCTAGTATTTTCATTGTGGAATTGAAATTCCTTAATTAATTTAATTAAGGAATTGCCTTAAAATTCTGTCCTTTCATATCTGGTGTTAGAGGACCATAGGTACAATATTGCCTTATTAAAACTGTACAACATATTTCCAACTGATTTTATCCAACATATGGTTGCTAGAAAGTACTCTTGAAAGCAATTTGATTATTCCTTGAGAAACTTCCTTTGCACAAAGTATTAATAATATCCTGGTACTGCCTAGTTAGATATTTGTTTACTTCAGATAATCTGGTCAGTATAAACTTGAGGTCTTCATTAAATGATGATTCTATGTCTTATTATATTTTGTTACAGACAGACTTTGAAAAGGATGTAGACATTGCTTGTCGATCAGGTAAGAATATTTGAATTTTGAAAATGCAATCATTAGATGTTGAAAAATTTTTGTTTTTTTTTTTTGTTTGTTTAAAAGAAAGTGCTGTAGTTTCCACATCATATATTCCTAAAGATGAGCAAATTGAGTCAGCTGGAAGCATTGTAATAGCAAATGTGGGAGAGGAGGAGGGAATGAGAGAGAGAATATGAATGGGGAGTGGGAGGAGGTGAAAATGGTTGACTGGGAGCACAGATCACAGGAAAGCACTGACTTGGAGATAAGCCTTCCATCCATCTCTCACTGGTTGTCGGGTGCAAGGCCAGTCAGGTTGATGTCTCTCTATGCCTCAGGTTCATCATCCATGTTGGAAGGATGAAACACCATTGTGTGTGTGTGTGTGTGTGTGTGTGTATGTGTGTGTGTGTATTATAGCTTTATTGCTGTATTTGCAGAGGGGACCATGAAAGAGCATGCACACGCCCTGCTTAGAGACCTGGATCCTGGTGACCATGTCCCCAGTAGCTGCCCTCCAGCCTGTCAGTTCAGTTCAGTTCCTCAGTTGTGTCCAACTCTTTGCGACCCCATGGACTGCAGCATGCCAGGCCTCCCTATCCATCACCAACTCCAGAGCTTATTCAAACTCATGTCCATTGAGTCAGTGATACCATCCAACCATCTCATCCTCTGTCGCCCCCTTCTCCTCCTGCCCTCA
The DNA here is from genome assembly GCF_019320065.1 of Cervus canadensis. NCBI lineage: Eukaryota > Metazoa > Chordata > Mammalia > Artiodactyla > Cervidae > Cervus > Cervus canadensis. Next base: position 21,102,383 of record NC_057405.1, read on the forward strand.
ATCTTTCCCAGCATCAAGGTCCTTTCCAGTGAGTCAGTTCTTTGCATCAGGTGGCCAAAGTATTGGAGTTTCAGCTTCAACATCAGTTCTTCCAATGAACATTCAGGACTGGTTTCCTTTAGGATGGACTGGTTGGATCTCCTTGCTGTCCAAGGGACTCTCAAGAGTCTTCTCCAACACCACAGTTCAAAAGCATCAATTCTTCGCCACTCAGCTTTCTTTATAGTCCAACTCGCACATCCATACATGACCACTGGAAAAACTGTAGCTTTGACTAGACAGACCTTTGTTTGCAAAGTAATGTCTCTGCTTTTTAACATGTTGTCTAGGTTGGTCATAACTTTCCTTCCAAGGAACAAGTGTCTTTTAATTTCATGGCTGCAGTCACCATCTGCAGTGATTTTGGAGCCCAAGTAAATAAAGTCAGCCACTGTTTCCACTGTTTCCCCATCTATCTGCCATGAAGTGATGGGACCAGATGCCATGATCTTAGTTTTCTGAATGTTGAGCTTTAAGCCAACTTTTTCACTCTTCTCTTTTACTTTCAGCAAGAGGCTCTTTAATTCTTCTTTACTTTCTGCCATAAGGGTGGCATCATCTGCATATCTGAGGTTATTGATATTTTTCCCGGCAATCTTGATTCCAGCTTGTGCTTCATCCAGCCCATCATTTCTCATGATATACTCTGCATATAAGTTAAATAAGCAGGGTGACAATATACAGCCTGTGGACACCACCAAAAGCCAAAAGCAGATGAATAATGCTTCTTTATACTGGGAAAAAATATACTTTCTTTTATTTTTCATTCATTGGTTCTAATGGCACCTTTGAGAAAAAGAGTGAATATCCACCTAACCTTTATCCAGATATTTGCTATCAGCATCCTCCCAGGCAGATATAGTGCCCCCTGGTGTCAGTCATTTAAAACTATGGTACCCAAATTTTAAGTATGGTGCCCATTTTAGCCAGCATTTATTACAGTTAGCTCTTTTCCTTATATTAATGTTGTGTACATTCACATCTGATTTTCATAGCAGCTGGTAAAATACTAATGTCAACTGCTTATCATTTAAAATCCCCAAGACTTTTTGTAGTAGCTGTCAGGGACTTCCCAGTCTATGATTATGTAAGGCTTCTACTTTTTTTCTTTTTCCCTTAAAGGAAAACTAGCCTTTGCATTTATCTCTATTTGCTAGTTATAAGTTACCATTCTATCCATTTGAAATTGTTTGGCCATTGAAACTTTGATAAGAATGCCATCTAAATAAGTCTTCTTCCAAACTTTACAAATAAAGGAATGATACTCATGTTGTTCTCTTTTGTTAAAACATGCATTTCCCCAGATTCATTGCATCCAGAGATTTAGTATTCTTAATATTAGGCCAGTACCATTATTTTATTAGAAAAAGAAATCTTTTCATGTTTTCACTTTCGGTCTGTGCCCTTTTTTAGCTAAGCTTATCAAGAACTCGCTCTTGTGTTTTTCTGAAGATTTCCTTCCACATTGTATATTCAGTGTCAAAGCCTCAATTTCTGGTCTCTGAGTAATCGTTCTCCAAGTTTTTTTGAAATTTGCTTTCCCAAAGAGTGGTGCATATATCTGATTATGCAAAATATTCAAGTGCTTTTTGCTGTGTTTTGGTTTTGTTTGCATTTTGCCTTTCATACTTGATTTATTTCTCTCAAAAGTCTCATCACTTCAACGTCGTGTCTGTATGTGTAGGTGGTGTCAATTTGTTTATGTTGTGTATTCAAAATTTGGATATCTACATTTTGAGCATGTCAAAGAAATAGCTACATTTCTCATATAGAGTCAACACTACTTCATAGGAAGAATTGTATTTCCCCAAATATTTGATATACAAATTTTTAGCAAAGATGGTTGTATCACTGATAAAAATGTGCTACTCTAACTACAAATTATACTATATTTATACAAACTAAATGTATGTTATACAAATCCAGATTGAAATTGAAAGTGTTAGTCGCTCGGTTGTGTCCAACTCTTTGTGACCCCATGGAGTGTAGCCCACCTGGCTCCTCTGTCCCTGGGATTTCCTAGGTGAGACTTCTGGAGTGGAGTGCCGTTTCCTTTTCCAGGAGAGCTTCCCGACCCAGGGATTGAACCTGGGTATCCTTGACTGCAGGCAGATTCTTTACTGTCTGAACTACCAGGGAAATGCAGATTATGAAATCAATATTCAGTACCAAGATTTACTTTGTAGTTTATGGTGTACTCACAAAAGTAAAAAATTATCTATATGTACTTAATAAAATATAATAGGTCCCCATAGCTAGCCTTTAAATTATATTGCTATAAATTTTGGATTAATATTTGATTACAGTTAAAAATTTAAAATATTCTTGCCAGAATTTGGAATTATTTTAAGGGCTTCTTTTTGGAATATTACTAAATCCATTAATTTAGCATACTTTATCTCTGAATATTTTTATGTAAATTGCTCCTGACAATCTCAATTCATGACCTATACATTACATTAAGACGTTTGGAAATAATTTTTTAAATGGAATTATTCTAATTCTTAAATAGAATAGATAAATATAAAAAGTCACACCAAATTGTAGATTAATAAAAATATGTGATGTAGATTTAACATCTTTGTTTGTTTTGTTTTTTGCTTTTCTTCTGCTCTTTTAAAGAAACTTTTATTGGACTATAATTGAATAACATCTTTAATATATAAAAAGAAAGAGAAACCTAGTGCAAAATTAAATACAATAACTCTAAGATAAGCGATATTACATGAATGATACCTGTCTTGAAATAATTTGAAAGCTTCTCTTCTTTGTAATAGGGAAAGACATTCAGAATTTTCTATTTTCAACCCTTGCTTTAATGTATAATAATTAGGATGCTATTTGAAAATTTGATAATGATGGGTAACCCTGAATATATCTGAGACTTTTCAGGAGGAGATAATAAACCAAATACTTTAGTTATCTATGCCTAATGAAACAGTCAGTGAAAATGGCTCCGCCTATTGATAAGGCAGCACTGGGAGCCCATGTTGAACCAGTATGCACGCAGTACTGGTCTGTCTGTTTTCAACACGACCATCACCAAGAATATTTCTTCAGAATTTCATTCTCTTAGACCTTGAAACTGACAGCTATTCACAACTAAGCAGACGTCAAGTCATTCTGCCTCCATTACACATAAAATATGGCTTCCTTCTTTATAGAGAGGCAGAAAAGAGAAACAACTAAAATATATTTTAATAAATAATTCTGAACTATTCTGGTGATGGTTTTTTCTTTGATGTGGTTTTATGTTTTCATTTTGTTCTCTTTCTTACTACAAGGTATCATGCATTTTTAACTTTTCTAAGTCATTATTTCACAGGCTTAAAATGGAAGTTTTAGAGGCATATACAGTTTTTTCTGCTCAAAGTCAGTTGGCACTTTTAATACCCCCTCATGGGCACTCGAGCATATGGATGGATTGATCTTGTAAAAAGAAAAGGCCTTGCTTTTCCTACATGGGACTGAAAATGATAAATACATTTGAACCCTGTATCTACTTGACTATATGAACTTCATAGATAAATACTCCTTAGTTTTCAACATGCATAAAGTTTGAAGGTATTTCTGACACAGTGGGATGAAATTCTCATTGATTACCTCTTTCAAGAAGTATTTTAATGAGTAGAACTTGTAGAATACTTCAGAGGGGAACCCTTTAAGAAAAAGTCAAACTCTTGTGAACATATCCATAATTTTATAAAGCCCTTTGCAGTTCACTGACAGAGAAAATTTCTCAGGGAACCTTCCTTTCCTGTGAAATTAAGGCAGAGTTACTTAAGGTAGGGCACTGAGATTTTTGAAAATCTGTTTACCAGTTTTCAGATAGCTTTAGCCACCTGATATCAATCATATCAGAATCAGAGCATATCAGAATCAATATAGAAAGATTCAGTAATCTGGACCGGGTACAAAAAATAGAAATGTAATTTTTGATAATTTTTATTTTATTAAGGAAAATGTTTAGTAAAATGAGGAACAACAGAATATAATAATAAATGATAAGCATGCATTAACTTTCTTTTTTTGCTTTTATGTTCTGATTCACAGTTCTTCATAAGGATATTGGTCCCTGCAGAGCAGCAACGATAACAGGCACCCTCTCTAGGATTTCTCTGAATGATGATGAAGAAGAAAAAGGAACAAACACTGAAGCACTTAGCTATTCAACCTTGCCTGGAAACGTCATTTCCAAAGTCATTATTCAGCAGCCCACAGGTCTACACATGCCCATGGGTATGAATGAGCTGGGCAACCAATGTTTAAAAAAAGAGAACAGTGAGTTGCGGAGAACTGTGTACTTATGTACAGATGATAATTTGAGAGGGGCGGATATGGACATAGTGCATCCTCAAGAGAGAATGATGGAGAGTGACTATATTGTGATGCCCAGAAGTTCTGTAAATACCCAGCCATCAATGAAAGAAGAAAGCAAAATGAATATCGGCATGGAAACCCTGCCCCACGAAAGGCTACTGCACTACAAAGTGAATCCTGAATTCAACATGAATCCTCCTGTCATGGACCAGTTCAATATGAACTTAGAGCAACATCTCGCACCCCAGGAACATATGCAGAATTTGCCCTTTGAGCCTCGCACAGCTGTGAAGAACTTCATGGCCTCTGAGTTGGACGAAAATGCAGGATTATCAAGAAGTGAAACTGGATCAACGATATCGATGAGTTCTTTAGAAGTAAGCAATGGACCAAGTCTTCCCTTAATATTTGAAAGACAGATAGACTGATAGACAGTCTGACTGATATATAGATTCCTAGACTGATAGATAAATAAGTAGACAGGTCAATAAATAGATTGATAGATCAATGGAGAGACTGGTAGATAGACTGATTGATAGGTGATAGATAGATAGATATAGATAGATAAACTGATTCATGGGGCACTGAATTGGGGAGAAGTGCAGTGCCCTTAGCTTTAGCTTTTGCGCTTTTTTGTTGGTATGTTGGGATTAAAATTCTGTTTTCTTCCAGTAGAGCATCAGAATCCCCTTTCTCAAGACTACATTTTTTTTTAAAGAAACCTTCTTTATTTTAAAAAGATACTTATATGTAATAATTTTGTCATAATGGGAACCAATAAGAGCTTTCCTGAACAAACAGAAGATCCTCCTGACATTTCTTGGGTACCAGAGGTTTTTGATGGTTGAAGTAGTTTCTGGATGACCTTACAGACTTTAGCCAAGGTCTGGACTTTTTGTGTGAGGGCAGCTCTTGAAATAACAAAATTGGAATGTCTCAATGAGGTCTACCATTACACTGATTATAAATGTATGATTACCATTGATTGATATCTTTCAGGATAAGTATTTTGCTTTTAGCTCTTGCAGAATTATGACCACTAAATGTTTTGGTCTTAAATTGTGAACTCTTGGGAGGCATATAAATTGAGCAGGCCAAGAGTCAGGACTCTGAGGTCCAAACACATGACTTTTGCAATAAAGTAAGCTCCCCTTAGCTTCTTTCTTAGCCACAAAGTGATGCAAAGAGTAGTCAACAGGTATCAATATCACTCATATTTTATAACAATTAATCAAGTAAAATCTAAGTCAAATAAGACAAGTCATGTATAATAGTCTTTGATAGACACCCTGTTACTGTTTTGTATGTAACTTTTATATTCTTTACCTTGAAATTTTTCTATAAACCCACTATTGATATGGGCTTCCCTGGTGGCTCAGTGGTAAAGAATACACCTGCAATGCAGGAGACACGAGTTCAATCCCTGGGTCAGGAAGATCCCCGGGAGAAGGAAATGGCAACCCACTCCAGTATTCTTGCCTGGGAAATACCACGAACAGAGCAGCCTAGCGGGCTGTAGTCCACAGTGTCACAATAGAGTTGGTTATGACTTAATAACTAAACAACAACAGCAACACTACTGATATATTGCATATGTTCAGTATCCAGTGCAATACATGCATTATTTTATATGCATTTCTAATTGTCTTAACATAACATATTATTTCACAATACACTATAATTGGTTGCCTGCTCTTTCTATCAGATGTTTGCTGATAATCTTAGGTTCTAGTGTTCAAAAGTGCCCAAAGCAAATTACCCCTCCCTTCTCCCCACAAAGCTGTGCCTTGTACTATGTCAAGATGAAGAGAGATCCTGAAAGTTTATATAACTTGCTGTGTGGTATAATTTTGAGGTTCTTCCCAACTGGGTTGAGGAAATTCTAAGACCAAAATAGGCATGCAGAAGAGATCTAGGATAAATCCCTGAATTCTAAATCAGTGTTAAACAAAATACAGTTTCTGAGGAAAATCATTCCTTGGAACCAAAGGCATAGGGGCAGTGAGTCCAAGTTCAGTCCTGAGTGGCTAGAGCTCCCTCAAGACAAAAACATTCCATCATTCTGAATTAGCAGAATAGCTACTGTGTCTAACTTGCACATATGTGACAGTAGCAGGTCTATTACAATATTGACCACGTAAACACAAACTACATAACATTTATTGAAAGTCACAAAAGTTTCTAAAAGAATTTCAGTGATTATGAATATAACAGCATAACACCATAAATAATCATAATGACCATATGAGGTTTTTCTATATAGAATGACTCTCTAAAATGTGCTAGAGGGGTTAGAATGGAAACATTATAATATTTTGCTTGTTCTAAAAATGTTTTAGTCTAAAAGCCTAAACACCTCTCTGGGTTTGATATTGTACAGATTGTGTGTGCTTGAACAATAGACTGGATTTCCAAGTGCTGCTTTGTTCCATGGTAATTTTTCCAAATCTCTGTATTAAATATAAGCATCATATATAAGCATGATTCAGCCAAAAGATCTGCATTTAAATAACTTAGGAATCACAAGGCTCACATCTTGAAAAGGAAGAAAATTCAGGATTCAGAATGAAAATTCAGTTTTTCATTTTCATTCTTTCAAAGAGTTTAATAGTCAGTAATTGCTTAGGGTGACCATTTTAGGAGGCAGCTGAATATATAGATGTGGGAATGAATAATAAAATTAGCATTTATATAGCACCTTTCATTAGCTGATCATCAAAGCACCTTAAAATATGAATTAATTAATCTTCACAACAGCTCTGTACAATGGATAAGTTGTTCTAATCCTTGAAGTAAAGTCATTCGTTCAAGGTTACCTTGCAAGTGCAGAGAGAATCTAGGACCTGAATCTTTCTGTCCTGACCAGTTTTACAGACTCAAAGAGACAGTCGTGTGCCTGAATGATAGCATGAGTCACTTCATAAAGTGCACATAACCCTGGTCAGACCCTTGGTCTTATGGAATAATGACACGGAATGGATGAAGCGTAGATGTGTACGCTTGGGAACAGGACTGCGGCCATGAAGGTCCAGCCGGTGTGACGTCTTGTGTGGGCAGAGTGAGTGGCTAACTGCCACACTGTCTGTGGCCAGCCGGCAGGGAAGATGATACTCCGACGCTGGAGGAGAAGCAGAAGGCTGCCTAGAGCATCAGCAGGGAGCCAGGCGGCGTCCTGAGACTCGGAAGGGCGCGTGAAGAAGGACGCGAGCGGCCGCCCGCTGACGTGAGGCCACGGCGCGGGCTGAGGCCTCCACGGCGCAGGCTGAGGCCTCCCGGAGTGAGAAGGGCGGGCCCAGCGCAGGCGCCTCTGGCCTGGGAAGCCGGGGCAGCGGAGGACAGCCAGATGCCGCCCGAGCTTCGCAAGGGTGTCAGGAAAAGAGGCTCGCAGCGATTCAGAAAGTCGCCTCCAGAGGAGTGGGTGTTCGCAATTCGCCGAGGTGGGAAGTGGTAGGGGGAAGAAAGAGAAGAGGGTGAAAGCTGCCCCTGCTGCACAGAATACAGTGTTGCTGAGGAAAAGTGGAGGCGAGGAACAGCAAGAAACGAGAGAAAACAAAGCCAAAGAGTGGGTGGAAGTGTTTATTCAAGTAAGCAGGAGGCAGCAAAGTGAGAGGGCGGCTCCCCGACCCCGAGGCAGTGCCCGCAGAACAGGCTCCGACGTCCAGGGAGCCTGTGCCGCTAACCCCCAATTATTCCGTGTAGAAAGTTTCATAAATGCATCAAGTTGTGTTTTTTGGCATAAAAGCATACCCAATTTCTCTCCCCTCTTAATAACTCTCCGGTTTCTTTCTTTCACGAAATATGTTAGCTGCCATTTTGCAAACTGTATCCATTCCCAGAACGGACTTGTTAAGCAATTCTGAAAAGGTTTAGATTTCCACAATTACGGATTCATTGCAATATGCCCATGGTAGAATTTCTCGTGATGCCTTCAGCCCTGGATATCATCTAGTTGTTTTCCTTAAAGCTAAGAACGATGACGTTGTCATTAGGATTTAAGTCCTTCCCTTTCAGTTAAGGAACAAAATGTGTGGAGTGCATGGCGTGTATATAGACAACTGCAGGGCGCTGTGAAGCAAACGAGGGAAAAGTAGGCATCTGTATTCTCAAGCCACTGAGGACTGTGAGATATCGTTTAAACCTTGGCTTTCCATTTATTTTTTTAATGAATTATAGCTATATCAGTGTAAGAAGATAGGTCAGTATTTGTTTGGACTCATGGCCACACTGGTCTTTACTCTGTGGCTGGTAGCTGGTATATCTAAATAGGACACATTTCCTCACTCAAAAGTCTTCTCAACTTGGGTGTGGCTCCAGAGTCCATCTTTTCCCTGTCCCCCTGGGTCTCTTGGGGGTTGATGCAAGCTCTGGCTAGGTGAGAGGACTGGCCGGGAGGAAACACTGTGAGACCGGAGGCTGGTTAGAAGAGGGAAGCCAAGGGGTTTCTCCTCCTCGCTCTGCTTTGGGCAGCACCTTGTGTCTTTCTGCAGGTCCGTGGTGCCTCCAGCCTTGGCTGGATGCCTCAGCCCCCGGGCTCAGGTCGCTGGGCCATCTCCCTTGTCCGACCCTGTGGGAGGGGTGCACTAGCTTCTTCTGTGAATCCCTAGGTTCCCCTGTGGCTCCTCCATCACTTGAATTCCTGTGAAACACTTTGCTCCAGTGTAAGCACATCAAGTGGTTTCTCTTATTCTCCTGACATATCTGGCCTTAGCTTTTCTCGTAACCAAACAGAATTAGATAGTCAATCGCACAATTGCTGTTTTAAACAAAGTTTAGCTGCTCTAGGTTTTCTGAGTATTCAGGTATAAATTTAACGATGTATCTCAAAACATGCTCAGCCAAATCTCTCTCAGTTTATAAGTGCATAAAAAGGGACAGCATTCTTTGCTAACTTTTTATATGCCAATTTTCCTCTGGACATGATTTCTGGACATCTCAATGTAATGGTTTTGAAAGGTAAAACATTTTAGCTAAAATGGCACATCACAGGTGCCTCCCTTACGACTGCGGTGAACATCAAATTGGATAATGTATGTGAAAAATCCTTTGAAAATTGTAAGGAGCACTTCAGATGTAAGGTTGTGTGATTATTATTTGATTACCATTATACCTTGAATATTGCTGCAGAAACTTGATTGCTGTAATTAAGTCAATATTCAGGATATTAGACAAAATATTATGGCCATGCTTGGGAACTAGAGACTCCATCACTAATAGAAACAATTATAGAACTGATCATTGGGCAGAAGCATCTTTTTCTTATTTAAATTTTTTTCCCTCATGTAGCTGTGGTAAAAGAAAGCCTTTTCCTTCTTCAGTGTTTTGTTTTTGCTGCTGGGTTAGGGGATTTTGTCTTTTATGCAGGCAAGCAAAATTAGCTCTAATAAGTCATTTTTCAAAATGAATGATTCTCAAGTTTCATTTACACAGATATTTTGAATGGATATGCCATCAAAGCTTTCTCACTTCAGTGAATTCATTGCTCAGTCCGTAATGGAAACTTTTAATGGCAGTCACAATGGCATTTATTAGTCCATGGAATTTATTCCTCACTGTGAATCTTCTAGTATCTTGTCCAGCTTAATCTGCAAAGACACAGACAATGAAGTATTCCCTTTGAGAAAGTATTTATCATTCTACAAGACTTCGCTATGCAGAGACATCTCTGTGCACATCCTATTCCCCTGAGTAGCCCCATCCTGGTGGGCATTTCCTTACTCAGAATTCATCCTAGAGAAGGCCTCCTTCTGTTAGTTATAGGCCCGCATTCCTCTTAATGGTCTTCATCCACTTTGCTGCCAGTTGACCTATTCAAAATGGTTTTCTTTGTGTATATAGTCCACCTGTTTATACAAATTCTCCTGGAGTCTTCCTGAGAAAGATAAAACTGAAAAAACAAGTCACATTCTTTTGAATTTGTTTGGCTTCCATAGTGTAGCTCCTTCAGTCTTTCATCAATAACTTTGTGAATGTCTACTACTGTGCCAGGCTCTAGGCTAAGGTGCTTGGGATATAAGAGTGGTCAAAACAGATGTGGATCATGCCCCTTTGGTGAATAATCCCCATGGAAGCGATAGAAGGTGAACTGTTAACAAATGAATAATCTGAAAATGTGCTGTGCTAGGGAATAACCGTGGAATGTGAGAGAGAGAGGCTTCTTTAGATGAGGAGACCTGAGAAGACTTCCAAACCTCCATAGAATGAAAAGTGAAGTTAAGAAGGAACATGGTTTGTGAGGTGCTAAGGGATCAGGTGATGTTTCAAGAAAAAGAAACTGCAAGTGAAGAGGCCCTGAGGTAGGAAAGAGCTTGGAATGTTCTCATAGGGTTAGAAGACTTGTGAAGTGAGGGGCAAGCTTCTTATGGAGTTGGAGTAGGAAGAAGAGACCAGACTTTTTAGAGCCTTGTAAAAGAAGAGAAGCAAATGAGACAGATAAGCATTTGTCACGGTCATTTCTCCATCCATTCATCCATCACTTTGATAGTGTGGAAGAGAGAGGATTAGGATCCAGTGGTACTGGGAGAAGGTGTAGAACAGAAAACTGGAGGACAGTTAGGAGACCACCAAGACCATCCAGATGAGAGATAAGGATGTCTTTAACTAAGGAGGAGAAGCAGAGCTGGAGAAGATTGGGCAGATCGAGATGTGTTTTGAACACAGAACAGATGGCACTGCTGGTGGATTTGATGTGCAGGATGAGAAGTAAGAAGGGCTGAAGAGTGATGCCAAAGAGTCTCATTCAACAAAATAGATATGCAACGTTTCCTGTGATGGGAAGACATGGGAATAAAAGGTGTTTGCAACTTAAGAGATGGTATTTAAAACCATGGGAATGGATGAGTCCATCCAAAAGAGAATATGAGAAAAAAGACAACTATGTAACTCAACATTTAGAAGGCAGGGTAATGAGAAAGAGCCAGCAATGGAGACTTGGCTGAGCTGCAGCACATAAGAGGGAGGAAAAGAAAATAAATGGAAAAGCTGAGACAGATGAGTGCTTTAATGAGGAAGTGATTAACTCTCAAAAGCTTCTGAGAGTCCAGTAAGATGAGGAGAGAAAAATAACCTTGGAAATCGACCAGATGGATCTCTTCTGAGACCTCAATAAGAAGAATTTTAATGGAATATTGAGGACAGAATACAAGTTGGGATGAGTTCTAAGTGGGAAATTAAGGAAACAGCATAGAAGAAACATCATCTACTATGGCAAAAAGGATAATTTGTATCAAGTTATTTGGGAACTTGGGGCTATAGAGAGAGGGGGGTTTTTAACTTCATAAAATATGTTGGCACTATCCTGACTTTTCAAGCTCTGGGTCAGGAAGATTCCCTGGAGTAAGAAATAGGAACCCACTCCAGTATTCTTGCCTGGAAAATCCCATGGACAGAGGAATTTGGCAGACTACAGTCCATGGGGTTGCAAAGAATCAGACATGACTGAGTATGCATGCAGCCACATCCTGACTTATTTTAAATTTATATGTAGCATTTCTTCAATTATCAACTTATCAGAAAAGTTGTTTTGACTTGATCACTTTTCTTCATTGATTCTCATCTTTTAAACATGTAACAGTTGTTTCTAACCACTTTCCTACCTTATAATAGCATTCAGAAAGCTCAGAGGTATATTTGAATAAGCATGTAAGGCAGTCACAGTTTCCACAGACTTCAGTGCTTTGAAAGACTCTTCCACACACTGCAAAACAGACTGAGAGATGGTGAGTGTTATCATGAGGAAGTGAAGAACTGAAGTTAACATTCTGGTCCTTCCATTCCATCACAGATTTTCCAATGCAAATACTTCCTTAGGATAAAATTGATTTTGAAATGGGAGACCCATCGTGGAGTGAAGTCTGCCACTGTGTTGTTGCATCTTGGCTCATAAACTATCACATGCTAGAATCATTTTAAGTTATCAGACTTTTTTCTTTTTTAAAATATAATTGGCATGTAAGAGTTCATATGCTTGATTCTGCTTCATGCTTGCAAAGCATCTCAGCTCTCCTGCTGTCATCCTGGGATTGACTGCATCCTATAATGTTATTCTTGCTGAGTTCCAGGTACAGTCAGCAAACTATCACATGAATCTTGGCTATAAACCTTGTACCAAGGGGTAGTCACTGGGCAACAGTGGAGAAAAAACACAGAGTTTTGAGGTCAGAGACCTGAGTGGGAATCCTAGCTCATGCGATTACTACCCTGGTGAAGCAGGCGACTTATTTGAACTCCTCTGGTCCTCAGTTTTCTTCATTCATAAACAGGGAAAATGCATAATTCTTTCCCAACCAACCCACAGGTCAGCTAGCATGTTCAAATGTGAAAGCACTTTATAAAAGGTTGAAACAGTTGGTCAATATTACACACATTTTATTACCCTTGGACTCTAAAAATCTGCCACTTTTTTTTAACTCTTTAATTTCAAGTCTTAACTGCTGAATTTTCCAGCCTACCTCCCCCCTCCCCCCAACTATCTTTTGGACTTATTTAATTGAAAGCTGCTTCACATGCTCTTTTCTTAGTCTAATCCCTCAAAGTTGATAGTTCTGTTATACCTTTACATTATAATGTGATTTTGATGAAATGAAACAGAAACTTATTTATGGCGTACATCTACTTTCTTTTCCATCTTTCACAGCCACATAACCTGCACCTGCTCTCGCAAGGAGAACCACTCTCTGCTGCTCCTCTGGGTTCCCATCTTTTGCTCTTGGGCCTGAAACCCGAGGCTTACAGCAATATCTATCCCTCCGCATTTCCGGTTTTAGGCAACACAGCTTTGCATTCAGAAACAAGAGGGCAGCATATGGTTGTTAGCATCTTTGCAACAGAGAAGCCTTCAGCCCTTGCAGTGGACGGGCCTCTTTGCTGGATAATGGAACCTTTTCCATCGGGTCTCACTATTTAATTTTCAAATGGAACCCAAAGCGCGTGACTAATGTTCTGTAGTAATTGCTTAACACTAAGTGTTTCCATGCTTGAATTTTTCTGTATTAGGAAAGAAATTTGCTTAATGTACAGTTACAAAAGTGTCTTGGGGAGTCACGGTGCCGAGAAGGCAAAGCGCCCGAGAACAGGAGGGATACCCTGACATTTGGTCTAACATCTCACAGGAAAGCGGGATGCAGGGCGCTGAGCCCTGGCACATACATCAGGGTCAGCTGGTAACAGCGGCGGGGAGGTGGCCACGGAAGCTTAGGGTAAACGGCTTCCCCCACACACCTCTCCTCCCAGGATGTCGCCAAAACTGGTGACACGGAGCAAAGGGGGGTGACTTTCCCTTGAATAAAGCAGGTCCTTCTCTGCCTCTCTTTGACCGTTCTGAAGGATTTGATTCTCAGTCTTAAGCAGCTCCACCAAAACCAAATTATTTCAGAACTTTTAAAACTTTATTTTTTAAAGCATAATCTTTCTTTGGGTATATGACCTTCTATTTACTGCAACCTGCTTTGGAAAGTTGGTTATCAGGGAAGGTTCAGGGTCTATAGGGACAATTTTAACTATGGCTGCAGAAATTTAGTCATATTTTCCAATGAACTGCATTAGTTCCTTTCTTACTCTCCAAATATTCAACAATTACAAGAATCTCTTTGTTATCTTGGACATGACTCCCTCGGGTTATTGAACTTCACACTATAGCTATTAGGATAGGAGAAGAGGAAAGAGAAAAAAAAAAAAAAACAGAAGAAATTTGTCCAAAGTTTTATATATCTTCCCTACTGCCTGAATAGTTCATCTTTTTAATATTTATTAATTTCCTCTGTTTTTTATTCCTACTTTCTCAAGCAAAAAAACAAAAAGCCTGTATTAGAAACTTTTGAGCTCCAGTAATTTGGTGGACACTTTCTATATTTATCAGATAGCTCCTTCTATAGCTATAATTCTAAGAATTGAGTGAATGCTTTAGAGAAAATGTTAAGAATTCCTGCCCTATACTAATATTAAATAATCACATTAATTTCATTTTAACCATGTTTCCTGATTTTATCAAGACGTATCTCTCTGTAACTAGACCCGGGACGTGTAGGGTAGTGAGGCATTCACATCTGCGTCCGTGTTCTGCGGGCTGTAGGCCGATTGTTTCTCATTTCATTGTGCTGCACTCAGTTGCTCAGTCGTGTGCAACTCTTTGCAACCCCATGGACTGCATCCTGCCAGGCCCCTCTGTCTGTCAGGATTCTGCAGGCCAGAAAAATAAGAGCAAATACTTTCATGCCTAGCCCTGAGAAATATTGTGCTCTCAAGGAAGAGTACCAAATATGGAGAAATGTGTGGATGAGTCCTATAGAGAATTTTGGCATGTAAACAGAAGGTTAGGTAGCATTTGGTAGAAATGAAGGTTGGGGGTGATGGCTGGAAAGTGTTGAGATGACTGGATGCTTTTCCTCCATAGCCTTGAATCCGTTGTGTCTGTAGTTTTGCTGTAGTAGGCCTAAAGTCTACTTCATGATTGAACTTTTTAAGTGAATTTTCCCTTAAAAAATTCTGTATTGAAAAAAATTAGACTTCAGGCCAAGATAAGAAATATATTATAAATTTATATTCTTCAATTTTAAAGGAAATCCAAAGTGAAAATGGAATAATGTGGGTGGCATAGTTTGAGATCATAAAAATGTTGAGATTCTTTTGTGAAGGAAATATTTATATCACAAAGAAGCAGGACTATCTTATTGAAAATAATCATTTTAATTTTAATACTAAATATAACTTTTTTGGTTTTTCTTCTTTTTAAAAAATATCTAACAGAGAAGAAAATCACGATATTCAGACCTTGACTTTGAGGTAAGTGTCTTAAGAATTATTTTTGTTTTAATTTTAATTACTTGAATTTGAAATTGGTATATAATTACTTACACATATTACTCTGTGCAGCTATGTAAGAGTTCTACATTTTTTAATTAAAATGAGAAGTCAAATGTTTTTCATTAAAATCCATAATGTATGACTAGTTTTAGAGAAAAAAATGTAAGTTCTGATTGCTTTAAATGTGTGCTGAGACTGAGATATTACATAGAATTAAAGATTCCACTTCATAATGCTAAGACATGTGGGCTATTTATGGTGAGAGTTGAATCTGGTCAATTAGTGTAAATCCTTCAGTTTGTTGGGAAGTAGGAATTTTGGTTTCTTGATATTATAACTATTTTTCATATTTAAAATGGTCGTGTTTGTTCTACTTCAGTGATGATGTGAAGAGCGCCTGTGAGGGGTGTTTGGCTGGGTAGCTAGGTTTCCTTGGGACTGACTTGCCAGATTCAGGCTCCCTGTGGTACATTACAGACTTGTTTTTCCAATAGCAAGTGTTGTTTCAACGTGCTCCTCTGTTTGGTAAATGCTTTTTCACAGATATAAACAAGATGAAGATGTTCATTCTCCAATTTGCATTGAATTTATATTGATGCTGTAATAGTGATGCTAGAAATTACTGAAATCATACCATTTGAGCAGCTTATGCTAAGCACAAAATTAATGATGTTTGAGCATCACATAAAATGCACTTATGCATCTTGATAATTGGATATGATTCATAGCCTGCTGACATAATTGGATATAAAGCATTATCAATTTTTCCAGCATATTTGTACTGTTGTGATGCCTACATAGAACTTAATACTCTTAGCTGATATCTTAAAATTTTAGAAGCCTCCCAGAATGTGGAAATTCATAATTCCATCATTTCATTAGTGTAGATAAATATTGTAACTCAGCAATGCATATCAAATATCAAAAGGGAGACAGTAGTTTCTGTTTACTATGATGGTGAGCAAGCCCAGAGTTTACCTTGAATAGAGTCTAAGGAGAATTGGATTTTTTTTAAGACATATTTTAGTAGAATTTGTACAGGATACAAAATAGTGATGAGGAATCTGACCTCAATGATGATATGGCAAATCTTAGTATTGATGTGGCTCAATTGCATCAATATTAACCTGGCACAGAACAGATATTTCATTAGAGCCTAAATTTTTAAGATAAAAGTATCAAGACTATAAATTCAAAGAGAAAATAAGCAAAACTCTTCACTTTTAGATTCTTTAGTACCTTTTAAGGAACAGATATTTTAGGGTTTTTTCCTATTAATTCTTCAGGTAGCTAAAAGAGAGGATCATCCTGTATATGTGTATGTTCCTGATATATGTATGTGTGTGTATATATTTATACACACATATGTATATGTATATACATATTCCTGAAAGCAGTTAGTTGTTGTGTTAGTAGGGAAGGGAAGAAGTGAGATTAACCCACTAGGCATCACTGATAAAATATAGTAAAAATCTAGATCTAAAATTAAGCCTCAGTGCAACCAACTAAAGTTATGTAATTGTCAGCACTGAAAAGAAATCTGCGTCCTTTGAAAAATTAGAAAAACTGTTCTTTTTTTAAAATTTTGTCTGTGGCAACTGGTAACAGACTCCTTAAGCTGATCTTTCTTCCTGTGCTTTGGATTCCAACATATAACCAGGGTATTATCAAGACACCTGCTGATAACAAAGAGACAGCAAAAAGTTGCAGCACTGCAACTGTAAATGTTTTCTTGTGCCTTTTCATTACTTTGGTTCTTGCGTGACTTCTATTGGTGTCAAGTTTTGCCAGAAAATGTCTTTGATGTATGATTTGAATGGTTTAATACTACTCCCCTTAATATATGTGCAACTACAATTATATAACAGATGTTTCGTGGACTGTGTTCAGAGAAATTATTGCTGCATTTAAATGCTGATGAATTTTTTAAAATCTATCTGTTCTCTATGGATAGTCCTTAAGGATGAGTCCAAGTTGTCTCCTCCCTGTTTTAATTCAGGCTGGATAAATTAAACATGTTGATGTCAAACTTTCTGATAACGCCCACCTGAGCCTGCTAGTTTTACCACACAATCACCAACTCAGACATTTAAACCACTGCTAGACAAACTTTGCCTCCTGGTTGCCTAAAAGCATCTTCCCTTCAGGTGAAGGCCTCACTCACTCCCAGAATCCACACATGATAACAACATTCTCTTAACTCACATACCCAAAAAACCCTGTGGGTAAGTCATACATGGGAAGAGCCGTTTCATAGCACCGATCTCCAAGACTGCATTGAGCAAAGAACACGGCAAGTCAACTGGTCATAAAATTGTGGAATATAGATTCTTACTTTCTTGAAAGTATACAGAAATTACTGTAGTGCTGACCCTATGTTTTGTGACCAAACTGTCTATTGAATTTGTATTCCCAACTCTAAGCAGAGAGGTGGTACAATACATAACCCTTCGGTAAGTGTTTGTTGAGTGAGTGATGAAAATTTGAATTTTTAATCTGATCCACTCTAATAAAACATAGTCAAACACTATATCTGAGTTGGAGCAGTATAGAAAATGGACCACAATGGAGGCAACACCTCAAAGATGTCTACATCATATATAATTCAAGGAGCTAGTAATGTCAGATAGAAATCCCCAGAGGGGGAAAAGGCATGGAGGTTGCCTTTGCATGTTTAGTGAGCAAGAAGCAAGTCAAAATTCACTGTAACCTGGAGCAAATGGAAGACAAGGACAGAGGAGGCAATTTATAAACCATCTAGTGAAGGGCTACCTTACCTAATTTGTTACTAAAAGCCGCTAAGTCTTTTCTGTTGTATTTTGTTTTGTTTACTTTTACTGAGGAAATTTTCAGCTCTGATCTGGGCTATGGAAAGATGAATATGGCAGTAATAGTAAGGAGAGACGGTAGTGTGGTGAGGAAGGAAGTTGAAATATAAACTAGGGAGTGACTAGTCTACGAAAGAAGAGATGAGCACCCACTTCCTAGAGGTGGTAGGAAAGCAGAAGTGAAGCTGCTTGGTTGTGTGCGACCCTTTGTGATTCCATGGACCCACCAGGTTCCTCCATCCACGGGATTTTCCAGGCAAGAATAGTGGAGTGGGTTGCCATATCCTTCTCCAGGGGATCTTCCCGACCCGGGGATCGAACTCGGGTCTCCCACATTGTAGGCAGACGCTTTACCCTCTGAGCCACCAGGGAAGCCCAGGAGAGCAGAGGTGGTAGGATATTGTTCATTCATTTAAAATAAATAAATAGTAAGAAAAAGCATTAAAAAAAAAAAAAAAGGACACTGAAGAGTCAAGGTCACAGGGCAGGGAAGCCAGAGCAAGACAGCTCTGCAGGTCTGAGCCTGAGCTTCTGCTAGTACCACAAACAGATCCAGGGAAGCCAAGGAGACATTTAGCTAGGATGAGTTGCATTTTAATACTTAGGGGATTAAGGTGCCTCATATGATGTGAAATTAAAAATATTTGGCAGGTGATTTAAACTGTCTGTCTTGGATTGAGGACAAAGCTCAAAGAATTCTTAGGAATACAATTACAAACTTCCTTCCTGAAACCATAATGTATATTTTTATCATTTCCATGTTAAAAATATATATAGAGAGAGGTGTCTTTTTTGCATCTTCTCTTGCAAAACTGTGGGGATAAACCTTGTCACATTCTTCCATGGGAACCATGCAGCCTCTTAAACACACCGTGGAATGTTCCTTTGAGGTTCCTGGTGAGCCCCCACACCCAGTCAATCCACACGCTTCTCCCACTTGGCAGAGGGCACAGGACAGCACAGACCCAGGGTAATTGTGACCTGTCTCTGTGGGCACTTGATGTTATTGGAAGATTTGGGGGAACATAGTCAAGTAAGGTAAAATATTATTTTATACTAATTTTATGTCATTTATGAACACAGCTAAGCTGTGATAGAAAAGAAAATATTTATATTAACTTCTAAATTGAAAGCATACAATTTCTTACAAATGTCTTATTCTCAAAAGATCCCTTCGTGCTTTGACCCAACCCCCAGCTGTGTGTGCCTTCTGTTACGCAATCAAGTATATTTTGGGAGGAAAAGTTTGCGCACTGAGAACTTGGCTATATCCTTCTCTTCTAGCTTACTAAATTTAAACTACTGTTGCAAAATTATTTATCTGTAGCCAAGTATACTCTGAGTGACAGCACTTGTCACTCATATATATATGTATGTATGTGTGTGTATATATATATATATATGTATGCATGTATATATATATATATATATACACACCTCATTCATTTTTTTCAGACCCTTTGTCTGATTTCTTTTAAGCCCATATTTATTCAAATAGAAACATATTTGACACGGTAATGCCAAGCATTTCAAGGGTCAACAGAGTCTGTCTTATGGATACACTGGGACTCTGACCAAAGAAAGATACCTAAATCATCCCCTTCCCACAATATGACTTTGAGAATCAAGTTTAATTCCTGTAGTGTGTCTTGTTTCCTTCACATGAGTTTTAACATCACTGCAGACTAGCATTCAACAGCTCACGCTGAGTTAAAGACTCACATGCAAAGCTGCAAGAAGAAAGATAACCCTAGTTTTATACTAGTTATATGGACAGTGGCAGTCAGCTCTATAAGGCCAAGTGGTGTCTAATTCCTAACAGCACACGATTTCCCAGCCCCATAGTCTAAAGTTTATAGTCAGGAGATTCTCCAACTTTTTCTAATCATCTCCTTCCATTTCTAAAAAGTTAATATATGCAGGGTAATACCTATCTTATCTGTAATTCAAACTTAAAGAGATTGCAACTCTATAATTCTAGGCTCTGAATTTGAAAGAGAAAACCTTCAAATAGGAGGAGAGAAGGCAAGATTGGTGATGGCCTTCTGTGTCTGTGTACCTATGTATCTGTGACACCTCATTCATTTAATTTATTCTGTGAGTGTCTGTGGAGCACTAGCTGAATGCCAAGCACTGTGCTGTGTGTCAGGGATTCAAAGGCACTGCCCCCAAGATGTTCAGAGAACAAGATGAGGAGAATAGCCTTCAAGCCAAAATTGCAGTGCTTGCTATGAGACCATTGCAGGGTGACTGATATCCACAGAGTTCATGAGCTCTCAACAGAAGCCCTCTCATCCACCCTCAATTTTTTAATCTCCTTTTCATCTGAAAAATGAGATGGCATCATCACAAACTTGGATAGTCTGATAAAGGATGCTTCCTGAGTCCATGGGGTCCACCTAAGACAGCAGCATGCAGAGAGAATTCACTTGGATTCAGAATGGATTCAGCTTCCCACCACCTGTGTGAGCTGCAAGCTTTACTGACCTCTCAAGTTAAATCTCCTAATCAGTCAAGTGAGATAATGACCACCACCTCGCAGGGTTATTCTGAGGATTAGGAAAGATAATAACAGCTACCTTTTCATAAGTGGCTCTTATCTGTGTACTCCAGTGATAAGTGATTTAGAACCCTTTTTAAATCTTCAATCTTACAAGGTTATTCTGACAACTGAAATTCTGGCTAAAGGAGATTGAGTTTTTTGTCTCTTACTATACAACTGGAAAGTCATGGAACTAAGATCCAAATCCAAGCTTGTCCAGATCTGAAACTACTAGATTTGACAAGTATTTAATCAAGGAGATTGTCTGGAATATAGTAGGACCGCAAGACATGAAGTTTATTTACATCCTAATTTTTCTCAAATATCTGAAATTTCATGAAAGTGCTTGACAGCATATCAGTTCCCCACTAATTTCAACAATTAAAAGGCCACAAAGACTGCCTTCCTTGAGTTACAAAGATATAAATGAAGGATAAAAGTCCTATTAAAAAAGCTATTTGGGAGACACTACATTTGTGCAGTTAGGTGGGTGGTCCTTTCAGAATGGGATATCAGCACAGCTTTGAAAAAAGGCTGAATGATAATAATCTAAGTGAAAGTGAGCTTTGTCTAGTGTTTGTCTTTATTGCAAAAGACACCCGTAATATTTGACAGGCATTATAACTGAAGGAACTGATTTTTATGTGGTGTTGCAAATTAGAATGTATTTGACTATTTAAATAATCCACTTGTTTAAGGTGCAATTTTGTCACAGAATTCAGTTTCTTTGCGACACAAGATGTTTGGTTCACAAAAGAATGAAGAAGGTAAATGGATAAACCCTCAGGTCAGTAAAAGTCCAGAAAGTAAAAAACAAACAAAAAACCCCAAGAAGAACAACAGCAAAATAGCAAAATTCAGAAAGAGCCATCAAAGTGGATCAGTAAGATTTATAGGTATAAAACTTTCTAATTAGGTAATTAAAATCATCAAAGGTATAATTGCTTCAAATAATTAAATATTTAGGCAAATAGGTGAACCCCTTATCACTTGTGACAACTAAAACTGCAGCTTAAGTTTTTATCCCAGAACATCACTGGGTTAGACCCTGTCCAGTATTCACTGATTCTGGCTTTACTGTCAATGGATCTTTCCCCACTAAAAAAGCTAAACGCTTGAGTCTTTTTTTTTTTTTCCATTTATTTTTATTCATTGGAGGCTAATTACCATGACAAAAACCACTACAATATTGTACTTGAGTCTTTGAACAAGACAATCATGCCTGGAAGGTCACACTGAGACTGAGTCCGATCCACGAGCTGTCCCTTGACAACCGTAATGTGGTCCTCTTCTTGGAACCAGCAGGCCATCATTGCTATGGTGATTTCAGGCCGTGACAAGGTGGCAGTTTCAAACTATGCTGATGATCTGGCTTGAGGATGTTTTTGCAATTATGTTTCTAGGTAGGAAGGGGCCCAGATTTCAGCACCTAAATTTTTCATTTGATTTTACATTCATTTCAGGGTCCTTGAGCTTTATTGTCCAGAGTAGCTTTGATGAACTTCTGGAGAACATCATAAACTACTCCTTGGTTACATCAGATTGGTGCCCACCATATACACGTCTAAGAATGTCTTAACAATCCAACTCCTCAAAATCCACCCGGTTCAGAATAAGGTGCTGCTCATTCAATCAAAGCATGATTTAAAAACTCCAATCAGTTAATGTATCCTCATTTCCATGAGATATATTCGATGCTTGGCTTTATTAAACATGCTTTATCTGTGAGCGATATCTGGTTGCAAGAGACAGAATGACTTTGACTGACAGACAAAAGAGAACTTTGTTGGAAGGATATGTAAAAATTCACCTCTTGGCAGGAGATGGTCAGGACCTTGATTGACAGTTTCCCAATGCAAAGTCAGACTCCCCTCATGAGATAAAATATGAGTGGAGAGAGACAGCCCAGACCAACTCAGCACAGGGCCACCTCAGAGCGGGCAAGTGCTACCAATAACATCAACCATCTTAGAAGAGAATGAGTCCTCTTCGGAAAGGAATGATCTCCCTGAGGAAAGGGGATTTGGGCGTAAGATGAGAAATTGCAGTAGGAATTCTCTTTTATAAAACAGAAGAAAGAAAACAAACAAAATGCAGGAATAACTGATTTGAGAATTTCCAACCTAAAAATGAATATG
Organism: Cervus canadensis; assembly: GCF_019320065.1. Taxonomy (NCBI): domain Eukaryota; kingdom Metazoa; phylum Chordata; class Mammalia; order Artiodactyla; family Cervidae; genus Cervus; species Cervus canadensis. The sequence goes on from NC_057405.1 coordinate 21,125,047, forward strand.
TAGGACTTCCCTGGTCGTCCAGTGGTTAAGACTCCATGCTTCCAATGCAGGGGATGTGGCTTCAGTCCCTGGTCAGGCCTAAGATACCATGTGCCATGTAGCATGGCCAAATTAAAAAAAAAAAATTTTTTTTAATATGTAAAGATTTTGGAATCTGAGTCACTTGGATTTCTTTTAGCAGACTTCCCAATCACTTACTCCTATAACAGTATGTCTTGTTTTTCCTCACCATAGTCTAATTAAACTATGTGATTGAAGTGTGTCCTCCATTACAGTTCAAGCTATAAAAGGGCAGCGACTCTACCAGATTTTGCCAGTATTGTTACTCCAGTGTCTAGCTCAGTATGTGATGTCATGAATATGTATTAACTGACAGAATGAAATCTCTTTAGAGAAATGTCGGTATGATGACATCACTCCTACTGCACCCTGACACAAAATAACTGTGTGGTAAGATTCATTATCATGAAAAACACTATATGGTAGTTCAAGCCGAAGCCAGTATACTGACAACTATAGTTTGTTTTGTTTGTTTGTTTTAAAGCACTCATTGTAACTCAGACCCATATTTTAGACAGTGTCTTAGGGCCAGATGCTGCCTGGGAATATTTGCCTCCCTCAGGATAGAATGCACTGCATTGTTTGCCAGCCACTCGGTCCTCAAAATCTCTCCATTGCGTTGCTTTTGCAAATCCCTGCCTCACAGCAATCTGCATCAGCCATCACTAGTCAAGTGGTGTATGCCTAGTGTTTCTCTAAATCCTGCAGATCTGTTTCTTGTATTCTCCCCAAAACTGAAGAGAAGTTAATCACCCTGCAGCTTCATGCTGTGTTTATGCTCCTTTCATGAGTGATGATGCCATGTTCCCATCCTCCCCACCTGATTCATCAACAGCAAACTTCTAGAGCTCAGAGGAGCCAACGTGAAAATAATCCACTAGAGCAACACTTAAAACGGCAGAATTCTCCGTATTAAAGTAGCTAGTGAAAGCAGAAGAATTAGCTGAACAAAGCACTGCCTAAACACAGATTCATTAAATATAGAAAATTAAAGTTGGCTTAAGAGACAACAAACCTTTTTAAAATGTTAAAGATGCCATTTGCATTTTTCTTTTGCCTTTTTTGTTCTTCAGCAGATAAAGTTTTCTACACACGTGTCTTTTGAGAACAAAATTGGGCATTATAAATCTTTTCCCAAAGTTGCATTTCTTTTTCAAAACAAATTCTTACTTCTGAAAATATTTGGTAATTAAAACAATAGACCAAATGTTCAAATCATAGCTCAGACATGAATATGGTATACCTATGCAATCTGCAAGAGCAAATGGTGAGTTATGAAGCCCATGCTTAAAAAGACTATAAAATCTTACATAAACATGAAGGCATAATCTTGGAGAACCACCAAAACTTTGATATTTTAACTTTTAAATATCACATTTGAGGAAGGTATTTTCTCCTTTAAAATAACACATAAATACAGGGGAATTTTTACCCAACCCTCCTTTGTTAGTACTCTTTTAAATGCTCTGTAATAGAAACAGATTCAGCTCATGATACTTACCCCAAGGTCATTTTATTTCTGACTCTATTTGTTGAGTTGTGATGAAGTTGGAAGAAAGGCTATAATCAGGGATGAAGAATATTAATGTATTTGTATCTGTGGTTTTAGAAGCTCATCAACCACACAATTTATGCTCTGAATTCTAATTGTTAAGATTCTGTACCATTTTGTAAACAAATATATGAAACTTCTGGGTCAGATTTTCCTTCTGTGAAGCTCAATCATTATTCACAGAGAAAGTGTAAGATTTTTAGTTCTAACATTATATTTCAGACACTTTATTGCTTTGAGTTAGCCTTAATTGGCATAGCCTGGGACTTTGCTCCCTCTTTAGTAGAGCCAGCCAAGATTTTAGTGTTCATAGAAATAAAACATAAAAAGTAATATTTCCCATGGCAAACACTGAGAGACTCTGGTGCTTTACAGTCTGAAATTTTTAAACATTCTTTATATTGTAGAAATTTTTGTAAAACAGCTTTAACTTTAAATGATGAAAATCTTACACAGAAATGACTGCTACATTTTTATTCACCCACAAGAGAAAACTATTTTTTGCTAATCTTGTAAGTGGAAGAAAAAGCCAATTCTTCATGTTCTAGAAGTGCTGACTATAAGATAAGGCCCTGGTGCAGCTCATTTGCCTGTGTGGCATCTTCTGGGACCTCCTAGTACCTGCAAAAGTTGATTTCCCTTATTAGTGTAGTAAAATATTAAATCTCTTTTTTTAATGCATAAATCAGGTTAGAAATGTGAGCCATCTTACTTTCTTTTGCAGAAGGTTATGCATACAAGGAAGAGGCACATGGAACTGTTTCAGGAACTCAATCAGAAATTTCAAACTTTGGACAGATTTCGGGATATACCAAATACAAGCAGTCTGGTGAGTGGACATTGCTTCATTGGTGCTGATGCTGTCTTGGGAATACAAGAATGGAAAATTGAAAAAAAAAAAAAAATCCCCCAATGGTGCTTTGAATTGTACTCAGAGGCAAATTAGGAACAACAGAATTTTAAAGTGTTTTGTTCATATTTCAAATGTTCTCAAGTATAAGGTCTAATTGGAATGAGTTATATATATATATATATATATATATATACAATGTGCTGGATTCACCTGGCCATTTTATAATCAGAGCTAAAAGCCAGTTAATTCAAATTTCCAAAGAGTTGATTAAATCTTTTCATTTGAATGCCTGGCATTTTAAGGTCATAACATGTAATGTATGTAACCTATATAATATAAATAAGAGGTATTATAAATATATAACATATAGATAATAAGCACACCTATCTGTAGAGAGAGAGTTATTACCTGAAACTCGAGAAGTAAGTTCTCCCCCCAGAGTTTCAGGGTACACATCAGCGCTGGGGGCTTTGTCGGTTTTGACCACTCTCTTCATTCAGTCCTTCTGACTATAATCCTAGCATAGGACTTAATCAAACACAATGATATTTGGCCACTGCTATGTGCATGGCACAGTCAGAGCTCCAGAGAAGGCTATGCCACTATTTGTGAGAGCCCTGGATCATGGGTCTAGAAATCAGTATGATGGTTCAACAAGGTATTTCAGTTTTATGATAGTGCAAAAGCAATGTGCATTCAGAAGAAGTCACACTTTAAATTTTGAATTTTGGTGTGTTCCTTGCCTAGTGATGTGTCGTCCAGTATTCTTCCATGATGCTGGGCAGGGACAGAGATCCACAGCTCCCAGTCAGCCCTGAGACCACAAGGATGAACAACCACACTTGGACAACCATTCTCTACCCAGACAGCCAGCCTGGTTTTCACTTTCAGTGCAGTGTTCCATAAATTACATGAGATGGTGAAGGACAGGGAAGCCTAGTGTGCCGCAGTCCCTGGGCTCGCAAAGAGTTGGATATGACTTGGTGACCGAACAACAACAAAGCCTGACTAAGCTATGGTGGTCAGTAGATTAGGTGTGCTGAGTGCACTTTGAGCTTATGATATTTTCAACTGTGATGAGATTCATGGGACATACATCCATGGTAAGTTGAGAAGGACCTATAGTAGAAAGCTCAGCCAAGAACTATCTGAGCTTGAGCAAGTTACCCAGCTCAATTTCTGAAGCTCAATTTTCCCCTAAATTGAGCATAGGAAATAGTCTGAAAATGTGCCCCTTGGATCTTCACACTTGCCAAAGCAGGAGGGGCCTTACCAGCCACTAGCTAATTCTCTGATTCAGCTCTGAGAATTAGAGCTGGGATGGCCTGCCCTCTGACCACTCCAAGTGTGGCTCTTTTTCTCAGCTTCACACGTTTGCAGACCCTGGCTGGCTCTTCTCCTCCCAGCCTCTGGTGTTCTGAAATACACATCCTTTGAGGTGTTTCTGGTCACCTTCTCATGCTAGTAATTCTTTCATATGTGTATGAGTCTTAGTCCTGGCTTTCTAAGTAATGCCATTCACTTATCAAGAGGAAGAATTTATGTGTCTTTGTGTTTTGCTTGTATTCCTCTCAGTGCTAAAAAGCATGATGGCCATATATGGTAAGTTATCAATAAATGGCCACTCTTGATTTCTTACATGTCAAATAGTTTAATCTACATTTGTTAAATGAAGGTTGTAAGCAATATTATACACTTTAACTCTTCACTGGTCTCTAAAGAGTTTGTGTATATCAATCTATTTTCCTCCATACAGCAAGAATCTTGCATTATGTGGAATCATCAATGCAAAGCATACAGAAAACACTGTATGTAGTGAGTGGTTCTTTCTCATCTACCCACCCCCCACACCAAATATTAAACTGTCAATTTTTAGTTAGCAGGAAAATGAAAATTGCACCATTGAGATTAGCCCTAAACTTATTAGCTACTCATTTTGAAATCCTGAAAGCTAACATTGAAATAAATTGAAGAAACTTCTTGTTTTCTTTTTAAAAGTAGAAGGTTATGCTTACAAATTTGAAAGACTTATGCAACAGATACAGCTGGCTGACTGCTATAATATGATTGTAATTTCCCCTTGTATGGTCTGGATATTAAATCATTAATGGCACAAATATCTGTATCTCAGTTTCCTGACAACCAAAATAGCATCCTAATTACAGCACATCTCTGCAGCAGCCTGCCTTTTCTAGAAAAGATTTATAAATATTTATCATTTGGGAGGTTAGGAGTGGGGAGGATCGTTGTCATTGCTGCTTCACTATTGTCCTAAATACATGTGAACAGAGGGAAAAAAAAAATCCTCATTCCATTTTGATTAATAAGGAACATGTGAGTGAGTTTATTATCCTATAATTCACAGTGGCATGTTGCTAATGAAACAGTGCCTAATTGGGTGGAGAAAGAGATTTTCAAAACAGAAACCTCAATAAAGTCTGTTTCCTTTTTTTTTTTTTCTGGCTACTAACTCACAACACCTGCCTTTCAATGCAAATAACTGTAATTATGTAGAATCTGGGGAATAAAAGGGAAACCGGAAGACCACTCAATCTATCTCCCTGCCTCTAGGCAGGACAGCACCTGAATCTCCTACAAGGAATAGGTGTGGTTAACAGCCCCATCATCACATAGAATAAGCCTAGGGGTCTTTCACTTTTCCCCTAGCAAAAAGGTTGGAAGAAGGAAAGAAAGAAGAGAGGGAGGGAAGAAAAGATCAGTGAAGGGGGAAAAGAGGGAAGGATGGAGGCGGGAGGGACTTACCACCTGTCCTACTTACCTGTCTGCCCTGGCGAGGAAATTTGGGGAAACAAACCGGCATGTTTTGGGTGGCTGTGAATTCTCAGATTCTATGAATGTTCTCTTTCTATTTATACAACCTAAGACCACATTAGCACTTTTGGAAGCTCATGTATGTTGGCTTATATTGATTTTATAATTTATTAGGCCTTTATCACACGTGCTTCAGTTTAAGTACATCTCCATTCTACATTTGAGCTCAAAAACAAACAAATGAACGTAATACAATGCATCAATTCAGGAACTTATTCTAACTCTGAATTTTGTATCAAGATTCAGGCCTCCATTGAAAGCTTTCCTGGCCCAGGTGGCTCTCCCTGTTGAATTCAGTGACCCCATAGGCTGTTCCAGGGTTGATTGTTCCTTGGACCACTGAACAGGTCACAGTCTCTCCATGACAATCCATCACCCACTGACCGCAGAGGAAAATGGGTGGGCCAGGGGCGCTATCCCCCGCTTCCGGCTTCCTGCCCTGCTATCCCCCGCTTCCGGCTTCCTGCCCTGCTAGCCCCCGCTTCCGGCTTCCTGCCCTGTTATCCCCCGCTTCCGGCTTCCTGCCCTGCTTGCTGGCAGTGGTGGTCCTTCTCCACTCAAGGGCGTCCACACGCTTGGGAGCCATGGTGAGAATCACAGCTCCACAGGGAGTGCTGTAGGATGCCGGAGGAGATGAACCTCATTCATTAATTTATCACCTACTCAGAAATTCAATCAGCCATGTACTGGCAATAATACTCTGAAATTAGAAACAAGACATCCTGACAAAGTTGAAAATTAGCCTTTTTATTTCCTGTATCTGCAGTGCTGGATCTTTAAAATATAAAAGGAAAATCACACTTATTCTAAACACGATGAAGCACTTAATTGTATTTATTGGAGTATAGTTGCTTTATAATGTTGTTTGTTTCTGCTGTACAGAAAAGCTGTACACACACACACACACACACACACACACACACACACACACACACACACACACACACACACACACACACACACAATCTGTCCCCTCTTTTTTAGATTTCCTTCCTATGTAGCTCACCCCAGAGCAGTGAGTAGTCCCCTGTCCTCTACAGGAACCTCTCACTGGTTATTTTATACATAATATCAGTAGTGCATACATGTCACTTATAATCTCCCAGTTCTTCCCACCCTACCTTCCCCTGTGGCATCCATATGTTTGTTCTCTACATTTGTGTCTCTTTTTCTGCTTTGCAAATAAGATCATCTATACCATTTTTCTAGATTCCACGCGTATGCCTTAATATACAGTATTTGTCATTTTTAAAGCAAATGAAATAGCACTTTACGTATCTTGACTTCTTTTATGATTGAACTAATTAGCTTTCTGTCAAACAGGATTCCCTGAAAGCTCCTTGAGACAGCCCTCCTCCAGCCATGGATAAATCCACTCTATGGCTTGATTCAGCAGAATTTCTACCAATGAGCCCTTCCATTGATGACTGATTGTTCTGATCCCTATAATGCCCCTGAAGGTCCAACCATTCCTCATTGCCTACAAAATAAATTCCAAATTGAGAAGTAGCCTGGCAGACAAAGCCTCTTATGATCTGGCTTTCAGTCATCTTTGCTTTTTTTTCCCCTAATATTCTTTTTCACTCCAACTAAAATAAATTGGTCTGTGTTCTGAGAGGCCCCATTTCTACGCTGTCTGGATTTGAACTTAGTACACATACTTTTCCAGCCACCTGACCTCCAGCCACTCATATGTCTTCCTGACAAAGCGCATTCTTCTCTGCCAGGCCTAATGTCACTTTCCTCAAAAAGGTCTCTGTTCTTTCCACAAAAGGAAGCCGTATTTCCGCCCTTCTCCAAACTCCCACAGCACTTTTTCTGGATTGTAGGTGTGTTTATATCTATATATTTTATACCTCCACTTAACTATGGACACCTTTTTAGCAAGGATAATTACTATCTAGTGAGTATTTATTGAAATCAAATATTATGCTCAGATTCTCCACTTTTTTTTTAAATCTTTGCAACCCATAAAGTAGGTGATGAGCTGCACCTTTTGCCAAGTCCTTTGGCCCAAAAGACAAAGCATACCTGTTTTGCAAATATTAAAATTGAGGTTCAGAAAAATGGAGTCAGTTGTTCCAGGTCACATTCATATGGAATAGAGCAACTGGAATTTGTACTTGTGTGTACTGAGCTCTAAATCTATATTCCCTCGTGGACCATGTGCTTTTCTGTATTTGATGTATCACCTTTCTCTCCCAAGTGCCTCATATGATGCCAGCATAGAGCAGTTGATAAATAAACATGGGTTGAAAGGAAACAAAGAGAGAGGGAAAGAAAAGAGAGAGAGAAGGGGAGAGTTCTAGGACTATAATTCATGAGATTTTAGGGTATTAGACTAAATCAGAATTAACCCCCTGTACATGCCTTAAAGTTTTACTTTTTATTAAATCTTTACTATTAGCTATTTTTTTCTTGTATGTTCTGATGATTAAGGCTAACAAGTTTGAAAACAGCTAACATATTGAGAATTTTAATAATGTAATTTCTAACTTATATGTGTATATATGGAATCTAGAAAGACAGTAATGATGAACCTGTTGGCTGGGCAGCAGTGGAGAGGCAAGTATAGAGAGCAGACTTGTGGACACAGTGGGGGAAGGAGAAGGTGAGATGCATTGAGAGAGTACCATGGAAATATACACATTACCATACATAAAATAGATAGCCGTGGGAATTTGCTGTATGATGCAAGGACCTCAAACCGGTGCTCTATGATGACCTAGAGGGGTGGGATGGGGTGGGAAGTTCAAGAGGGAGGTTTAAGGGAGAGGGGACATATGTGTACCTATGGCTGATTCATGTTGATGTATGGCAGAACCCAACACAATATTGTAAAGCAATTATCCTCCAGTTAAAAATAAATTTAAAAAAGGGAAAAAACTATAACTATATATATAATAACTATATCTAGTTATAAATATTTCTATAAGCTGTGTCTTTTGACTATACTGGAGAATGATTGTTTAATCTACTGAGAGGAATCCAAGAAATTATTCAAGTACATGTTTTCTATTCCCCCTGCAATTGACTGTAGTTAGTTGAAGGCCAGAATTTGTGTGTGGAGGGGTAAAGAATGCATTCAACAACCGTGAACTGTTTTTTTCTTCCTAAGGAGATATCAGTCATGATTCTCCTCTTGTCTTTGATGTTACTCAGCTTAGTAAATCCTGTTCAAAGCCCCTCATTTTATAGAAATCTTTAAATGACATTTATTTAAAGTAAAGCAATTTTACTGCTAACTTTTAGCCAATATCAGGATATAAAATCCACAAATGATGTCTGTTCATACATTTCTCAAGCACCTACAAGATTGAAGTTCTTGGCAGTGTTACAATTAGGCAGATCTTAAATCTTAGGTAATTAGAGGGTGTGGATGATGAAACTTCAGAAGAAATGTCTTGTAGACATTTTTTTTAAACCCTGATATTGCTGGATATGTCTTCCAAAAAGCTGTGCTCTTTGAAAGGATTTTTGGTGGTGTGTCATACAAGTTTGTAGGAAATTGTGAAGAATATACAGCAGAAAAAAATAGATCACACATAGCATTTTCATATTCTAAAAAGGGTAATTTCTTGATGAAAAACTAAGCAAAGATAGGGATCTAAAGTTTTATTTTACAAAATAAGGCTAGTTTAGGTTCTAGTTTTTAATATTACACAACATTCCCTATGATATAGCCTCAATTTTTCTTGATCACACCAAAGATTCTGCCAAAATATGTAAGTGTTCTACATTTTATGTTAGTGGTAACTTAGTGCTCCTTTCTACCTGAACCTATAGCCATCCTGACACTTCACAAGATGCTCCCAAACAAAACATTATCTACATCGCCTGATATATTACTATTCACTTCCTTTGATTGCTGGAACATTTTAGGGTAACTCAAAGAAGGTGTTCATCAGTTTGTTCAATGAAAGAAAACTGAAATCAAAACCATTTCCTGCAGCTGCCCATAATTTCCAATCATCTCTGAATCACATAAACTGAATTAAGCTTAAAACAGGCTCTCTTCCTGGAAATTTCAACTAGCGGCCATCCTAGTCATCAAATAAATGATTCCTTTCCCCTCTCTTCCTGACAGGAAAACCCAGCACCAAACAAGAATCCATGGGACACTTTCAAAAACCCCAGTGAATACCAACATTACACCACAATCAATGTCTTAGACACAGAGGCAAAAGATGCTTTGGAACTGAGACCAGCAGAGTGGGAGAAATGTCTGAGTTTGCCTCTGGACGTGCAGGAGGGGGACTTTCAAACAGAAGTTTAACAGAATCAAAATGGACTGCGGTGGAGACAAAATGTATTTGCACTGACGCTTAAGACTTGGGAAGCCTGACATTTCTCTCCAGACAATGCGACTCTCCTGTGTCAGCACCTCCACGTGCCAAATGTCAGTGGTGTTTGCTTTGGTAACTTCCCCTGGTCAGGCGAGTGGAGAGAGGCCCAGGTGTACAGTCCTGACTGCCCCGTGTTGTAAGTACCCGTGGAATGGATTTGTAAGGTAATCTTTATAGATAAACCTCAAGCAACGATTCATGTTGTAACCGCTTCATATGGTTTAGTTTTCAAAAAACTTCACCATGAAGCACAATGTATATATTTATGCAGTTTTTAAAGTTTATAACAGTCTGTTTGGCCATTACTACACTTTTTACTTTATAATATAAAAGCAAAGTTTTTGTCATTAAATGAATGTTTGTTGAGCTACATTCTTCATTGCTTTAAATGCAATAAAGTAATAATCTCACTTTTATATGAATAATATATTTCACATCTTTATTATTGCAGTTTTCTCTAGAAAGCTCTGAGTAGCTTTCTCTGCTGCAGCTGTGTATAAAATATTTAAAATGTTGTATGGTGTAAATAAACTTTTGTCTACATATCAGTTTTTTAGTGCATTTTATTTTGGATTTGTTGAACAGAAATTTACATATTTATAAAGTTTTTTTTTTCATTACAGATACTGAAAATGTATTCATGGTTTTAATAGCATACCGTTATTACTCCTTTGAGGCTAATGATTTCTCCAATGTAATAGTAGGTTTGTATAGTGCTTCTGTATTTTCTACTCAAACACCCTTTGGAACAATGTACCATGTAAATGGGGCCTGTCAGAAATCTGCTGGCATCATACTCTTACATAAATATCATGTTTTTTCTATCTCGTGGCAAAAAAAAAAAAGACAACTGCTAGTTGAAAACAGTAAGTTACCATACAAAAAAATAATGCAGAGACAATGTTTGTTATAAGTAATGAAGTTCACTGCATGCTCCACAAAAGAAACTACTTGTACTGCTGTTCTTCGTAGCATATGGGAAGATGAACTTAACTTGAGATTTTAAAAAAACTTGTATCTGTACATCCTCTAGCAGAAGGAAAGGGGAGTGGATGTACTTGGCAGATGATTTATCTGGTGTGAAGAGTCTGAGATGAGCCAACTGCAGAAGGCTCCCTGGTGTTCTGTCTGGCGCTGGAGCTGCACAGTGATGCCCCCCACCCTGCAAAGCGGCACCAGAGGAACCTGGGAGCCTTGGGGTGGGGAGGATTCTGGAAATTTCCTCATCCTTTCAGGGGATGAGGATATTGTGCTCTACAGTCTGAGGGAAAAATAAAGGCAGTGGGGAGGAGACTGGGGGCTTCAAAACGTCTCGGATGTTTATTTAGATTAGCTTGCTGGCTAAGCCTGCCCTGCGTGGTCTTCTGTGATGGGCTCCCGTGACTAGTGACCAGGGGACCCGGCCCACGGGCCACAAGGCAGACGCCAAGGTGCTTCAGTCTCAGGCGCGCCTCTGAGCCGAGCCTTAAAACCCAACTCCTGTCAGACACCCTTCCTGTGCTCCAGGTGTGAGAAGCAGATTTTTAATCAGATTTTAAAAATGAAGTGACATCATTATGCTAAAAAGCGTATAACATAACAAAGGACTGTTTTTTAATAAACTTGATGCTAATTATAATGTAACCATAATATTTAATGCTTATTAAGTTTATCAGGTGACTTTCTGGTGACAGGAATAATATTTAGTAATTTCTCTCATTATCTCTCTCTATTATGTATAAACACAAACATATTTGCATGGGTGCATATATACATATACATGTACATATATACACCTATACATAGGTGCATATATGTATATAAAATCCAAAACACTCAGCTCCATCTTAGTACCCTCTAAAGGGAACAAAATTCATATATACAGTTCTCCATTCCAAACTGTAAAATCTCGATGGAAAATAAAAAACCACAAGTATAGGTTTGAAAATTCTATATGTTTAAAACATAAATTTAATATACTAGGCTAATATTTCTTCTAACATCATAATATTCAAGGCCATTAACAAAAACTTACTTTTTTCTGCCATCTTTCTCTAGTTCTGGTAACTCTAAATACTAGAGTAATACATGAAACCTAACCAAAAATTGCATACTTAAAAATGTTAGGGTAAATATTTCGGTTACTCTAAGAAGGATGCCGAGTCATAGTGGTGCTTTTGTTTGTTTTCTAATCTGTAAGAAGAAAATGCAAATCAGTCCGTATCAAGCAATCATAATTTTAAGGCAGCCCTCTCCCAGTGCATGCCTTCTGAGTGTGCACTGTACTTACATAGATGTACTCAGTCACAGTGCTGAGTTCAGCGGTTCCCTGACAATCTGGGCATGTCCCTCAAAGCCCACTCAGCACCTGCTGGGGTCCTGGTGCCCTTGGACCGGACAGTCCCTGCCTCACGACCAGATTTGACTTATGGGGCTTCCCTGGTGGCTCAGGTGGTAAAGATTCTGCCTGCAATGTGGGAGACCAGGGTTTGATCCCTGGGTGGGGAAGATCCCCTGGAGAAGGAAATGGCTACCCACTTCAGCATTCTTGCCTGGAAAATTCCTGGACAGAAGAGCCTGGCAGGCAACAGTCCATAGGGTCACAAAGAGTTGGACACAGCTGAGTGACTAACACTTTCACTTCAAGTTACACCTCATATTTCATCCTCACAAAGTTTTTCATTATTTACCAGGCTAGAAAATAATTTCTCCTGTGAACTCTATGGCATTGCTTCTGTACCTCTCCTAGGACTTCTAAGATCTAGATCTTCTACCTTGTTACTTATACACATTTCTGATATCCTCTGATGGACTGTAAGTGCCTGAAGGGCAGGATTCATGTCTGATGCACTTTTGTACCTCATAAGGGATCTACCACAATAATGTGCACACAATAAACATGTGTTGAATTATTTGTGGATTTTATTTTAGTATTGCTTACAGCTATACGTGTCAAGTCACATGTCCCCAAAAGTTTCCTGAACAATTACTATGTGTGTATTTCTGTAAGTCTATACTCTGTTTAGGGTTCTATCCCTGGCCCAGGAAGATTCCACATGCTGTGGCGCATCTAAGCCCGTGTTAACTACTGAGCCCACTCTCCAGAGCCTACAGCTGCAACTATTGAACCTATGTGCCACAACTACTGAAGTTCTTGCACCCTAGAGCATACACTCTGCAACAAGAGAAGCCACCACAATGAGAAGCCCTCCCATCGCAATGAAGAGGCATCCCCGCTCACTGCAACTAGAGAAAGCCCACAGGCAGAAAAGAAGACCTAGTACAGCCAAAAATAAGTAAATAAATATAAGATCGTGTGTGAGACAAGTATTTATATTATTTAAATATTAAGAAGCTCTTAAAACCCCCATATTATCATTTTTGTCCCTCAGATTATCACATGGAAAAGAATTAATTATAAAAGATGTGGCTCAGAAGCAGCTGACCTACCTAAGATCACCATAAATAAATATAACCCCATACTAGGGCCCAGGTCTTCTGACATCTGCTCCGGGACCACTCCTGTGATGCCATGGTGTTTCCAGTTTTTTCTTCTAGATTACTAAAGTCCCAAATCAAATAATGGTAAGTGGAGATGTTTTTCAGGACAGTCACAGAGGCAGAGAACTGAAAACATGCGTTAGGTGCCCTGGGGATGCTGAGACTGGGAGCTTCTGGGAGCAGAAAAGTGTGGCTGATCCAAAATAACTGGTGATCTTAAAGAGATTTGGATCTAGAATCCATCATGTGGTTCTACTTGCACCTTCTTAGCTTCTCAAACCCACTTTAAATGTATTTAATTTTCCTCTCATTGTGTTATTACCTGCGCACATGCAACAGGGGTGAGAAGAGAGGATCCAACCTGAGTCTTCAGACTGGATTCGGACACTTGGTAAAAATACACAATCACAAGAACCTTTTTAAAAAAGGTGTAGTCAATAAACCATTATTTCAGAAAATTCAACTTGTAAATTTTGAATCATGCTCAGCGTCTCAGGAAAACTTTATTAGTTTTAATTTTCCAGAGGTAGCTGTGTCAAAATTAATTCATAAAATTCTATCATGTTGGAACAATTCATTGAAGAACATGGGACAAACATGTTTCTGGCATGTCAATCTACACAGAGTTTTAAGTGATGAAAAAATCACCTTGCCCTCCTGAGATACTTCTGTAGTTACCTGTAACTGGTGTAGTACAACAGAAAAGAGGTTTAATAAGAACAGAGAACCAGAAGAACATAGAGGCTGAAGAAAATGGCAACTGGTGAAAATGGCAGTCAGTTTCGGTGTCATAAAACAAGTCCAGATGTAGGTAAGGAGAGCCTGTATTTATAAGTATTTATAAGCCTGTATATATATATCAGTATATATATATATATATATATATATATATATATATATATATAAGTATATGTATAATAAGCCTGTATTTACAAGTCCCTCAGTAGGACTGAGGGACTGCTGACATAGGGAGAACACTCCATCTGTGAGATCCAGCACATCCCAGACATCACGCAGCAGGGGGAAATTGAGCAAGGCAAGAAAGAACTTGGTCAGAGAGTGGGGTGAGCAGATACAGGGACCAGGCGACTGAACAGGGAGGGTCTTTCTTGGTGGCCAGACAATTCTGGGACAGACAGACAGGTAGGGGAGGCTGTTCCATCTTCCACGTTTAATCTCCTGCATATGCTCCTGCTCATGGTCAGTCATGTCTGACTCTTTGCAGCCCCTGGGGCTATAGCCCACCAGGCTCCTCGGCCCATGGAATTTTCCAGGCAAGAGTACTGGAGTAAGGTGTCATTTCCTACTCCAGGGGGTCTTTTCGACCCAGGGATCAAACCCACATCTCTTGCATCTCCTGCATTGGCAGGCGGATTCTTTACCACTAGCACCACCTGTTAATCTCATAGTTGTTTAAACTCAAGGATGGGCTAAAGTTCAGGGGCCCAGGAAAAACAAGACATCTAACTGAAGTTTGTTCAAGTTAAATTAGCAAGTATTTTATTCAGTTTGACCCATGGGCACAGACAGTTCCGTTAGTAATCTCCGAGACAAAGCATAGGAATTTGGATGGTTTATGTCTAAGTTTTGTCATATGTAAACAAGAGGTTCATCTCAGAATCTCATCTAAGTGATGCCAGCAGGGTGGTTCTTGGCAATAGGGCATTTTTCGGAACACAGACCTGCAGGGGAGTTTCTTAACCACTGCTGTTTTCCAAAGGCATAGGGTTCAGGTGAAGTTCAATGCTGTCACAGCAAAAGAAAGTAAGCCCACTGGAATGAGAAGAACTGCTCAAGACTTGTCCATGTTCAACCAGCAGTAATTAAAGGATTTTTCTCATTTGACAATAGCTGCTGCTCTTTAAACAAAAAATGTTCCAAAGTGAAAGTGGTAAATATCCCAAGCTAGGTGAGAACACTTCTTTAATTCCAAACTAATCAATCATCTCTTCGTCTTGACTCCTTGTTCTTTCCACCACACAGCTTGCTGGTCTTGAGGTGTTGGTTCAGAAATACTGAACTTTCTAAAATGCAAAACAAAGGCACTTTGGTTTGTAATTCAAATAGAGCTGGGATATGAGTGCAGATTGCTATTTGGCCTTACCCAAAAGAAATTCAGACTTGCTCAGTTTAGTATGGAGAGGTAACTTTTCCCTTGACACAGGCTCCTGGTGATGCTAGGTTCCTGCACCCCCTCCCTCCAGACTGGGAGATGGAGGGGTCACCTTACTGGAAGATCACTTTCACAGACTTGGTGCAGGTGCTTGAGAAAGATATTCCTGGGCTGTAAAACCTGCAAGAAGCTTTTTAAAATACCTGCATCTCACAGAGGCAGAGAATTTTCAATTCCAAGTTCTCTCTAAAAAGAGCTCCAAGATAAGGCAGGTCAAGGTCCTAGACTCCAGGAGAATCCTGTCTGAAGTTTGGTCAAGTGAGGGGAGGGTTAAGTTCTTCCTGGTCACAGATAAACTCACCATTGACACCTGAAAACCAACTAAATTATTAAGACATCCACAAGCTTAATCCACTAGTGTTCATCACCTCAAAGCATTAAGCTCTTATCCCTCCACAAGACAGCAATTCATCTTGAAAATGACTCTTCTGGTGTCAATCACCAATGTCAGAGTCCTCAAGCCCTCTTGAGGAGAGTCTGCTTAGAGCTTCCTCCTCACCAAAGCCACTAAACTCCAGGAAGAGGAGTCAGCTCACTTTTAATTATCAATTTTCCATGAAGGAGTCACAAAGGTTAGAATTGAAGGTCAGTATTTCAATTCCTATTCTTTTCTTTAACCACCTTGGAGTTTGTGTCAACTTTTCACATGAATGCCTGGCATCACCCAGTAGCTTTCTTTTTCTCCTGTCAAATCTAGAATTGCAGTCCTAAAATGCATAGAGAATTTTACGTAGAGACTAAGAAGCAATTTTATGTAGTAACTTTGTTGTGCTTTATTCTGAAGTGAATTTGGGGTATTTTATAAAATATATATACATTAATATATTTATTCAACAAATACTTAGAGTCTGTTGCAGACTAGATACTAACTTAACATCTAAGAAGAGATGATTCAACAGTGAACAATACACGATCCCTATATTCAGGGACTTAGTATCTTTGAGAACAGACAGACCAAGAAAGAGAATTACAATAATTTAATGGATTTATGGTATCAAACTCTTGGGAAAGACATGGATACATAAGTAAAAAACACGAGGAAAGACAATCAAGGTGACACAGATGTTAACTTAACACTTAAAATATATGCCTCAAGGTTCTAGACTCTTCTCTGGGACTACAAACAAGTGACAGATCTGAGCTCCCTAGCAACCTGTGCAAATATAGAAACTGCAATTCATTCTGTAGTTCACATTGTCCCTAAGATAAAAGCCAACATCTCCTCTGTAAACAGAAAAGGCCAAGAGGTGTTTCTCATGAACCCTCATGCTGCAGGTGAATTCTATATAAATAGCATCCTTATAAATTTCCTGAACATTATAGACATAATTCTCACATCCCCCCACCTTTTTTCTTTATGCAAACCCTGTTTTATTTTAAATGTACGTATATGTATATGCATGCATGCTCAGTTGTGTCCAACTCTTTGTGACTCTGTGAACTGTAGCCTACCAGGCTCCCCCTGTCCATGGGATTCTCCAGGCAAGAATATTGGAATGGGTTGCCATTTCCTTCTCCAGGGGAATCGTCCCCACCCAAGGATCAAACCCATTTCTCCTCTGTCTCTTGCTTTGGCAGGCAGATTATTTACCCCTGTGCCACCTGGGAAGCCCAATATATATATATAGGAGATCATGAAAATATTTTTTATTATTTTTTACAAAAATTTTAAATATTACACTCCATTGACAGTTATTACAAAATATCAGCTATCTTCCCCTTGCTGTATAGTACATCCTTGAGCCTGTCTTCACCCCAATAGTTTGTGCCTCCCACTCCCCTACCCCTATACTGCTGGCCCCCCTACCCTTGCCCCGCTGGTAACCACTGGTTTGTTCTCTATATCTATGGGTCTGCTTCTTTTTTGTTATATCACTAGTTTGTTGTACTTTTTAGATTCTATACATAAGCGCTGTCATAGAGTATTTGTCTTCCTGTGTCTGACATGTCTCTTCTTGAAGGGTAATGTGATGATTAATTTGTTCTCAACTTGACTAGACCACAATATTTGGCCAAACACCAGTCCGGTTATCATGATGAAGGTATATTTTGGAAAAGATCAACATTCCAATCAATAAGACTTTGAGTAAAGCAGATTACCCTCCATAATGTGGGTGGGCCTTATGAAATCAGGGGAGGCCTTCAGAGATAAAGACTGAGGCTCCCCAACAGAGGGAATATTCTTCCCCTAGAAGGCTTCAGAACTAGAGCTGTAACACCAGCTCTTCCACAGGTCTCCAGCTGCTGCCTGCTCTGCAGATTCAGACTCACTAGCCCTCTCCATCACATGAATCAATTTCTCAAATCTCTCTTTAAAAAAAATTATACCCATAGACACATATACACAGCCTATTGGTTCTCTTCCTTTAGAGAATCCTAATACAAGTAAATAGTTAAGTACAATCACTAAAACCAGTTTTTCATAGTCAGAACGTTGTTCTGCAAGTACAAAGCTTCCCCATTATCTAGTTGAATTAAAAAAATAACAACAACAAAAAAGACAGAGAACATTATTCTACTTCCAAAAATCACCCATGAAGATGACTTTCCAAAAACCAAGATTTTGGTAATAATCTTAAGCTCTTTCTGAATGCTTGTGAATACTTTATGCATAAACATTCATTTAATCCTCAAAATAAGCCTAGGAGGCATGTTCTATCATTATTCCCATTTGGGATCCATAACTCCTCCACACAAGGCAGCAAATGGCAAAGCCAGGACACATTCTCAGAGTTTGACCCCAGAGACTGAACTCTCAATTATTCTGCTGAAGACTGAGTAATGTTCAGGGGGTAGGAAGTTCAGGGGTAAACTCACTGGCAAGTATTTGGAATGAATGTAGGGCAGACCTGCAGAATCAAGCAGAGACATGGGCATCAAGAAGACCTCTCCTTTTCTACACAGAAAGATGCTGAGGAAGAACTGCCAGAAATTTCCCCAGAACACACAACTGGATCTGGTTCTACACAAGGTGTGAGAGAATGAGACCCCATGGTTTTACATCAAAGTAAGTTTTGCTTAGAGAGTATTATCAAGTTACTAAAGCATATCATATCTATTTATCTATATATCTGTATATATATATATATATATATGTACTCATGGGGCTTCCCAGGTGGCACTAGTGGTAAATAACCTGCCTGCCAATGCAGGAGACACAAGAGACATGGGTTTGATCCCTGGGTTGGGAAGATCCCCTGGAGCAGGAAATGGCAACCCGCTCCAGTATTCTAGCCTGGAGAATTCCATAGACAGAGGAGCCTGGTGGGCTACAGTCCATGGGATCAAAAAGAGTTGGACATGACTTAGTGACTAAACAACAACATATATTCATACACACACACACACAAACATACACAGAGGCACTGACCATCCATTGCTTCTAACAAGAACATGCACGGGAATTCTCAAACATCTGAGCCTGAGAAGATGGGGGATGAGAGTGGCCCATGGATTCCATGGATTCCTTGCTGACTTTCCCCTTCACTGGGGAGGGTCAGTCACCAGAAGTGACTGACTGGCCCTTCTTTTGCTGCCTAAACTTCCCAGGGACCTAAGGATCAGGAAAGCAGAGTAAAGAACAAAGGGAGGGATTTCCCTGGTGGTCCAGTGTTAAGACTCTGCAGTGCTTCTGTACCAGGCTTGGGTTGATCCCCGGTCAGGGAAACTAAGATCCTACAGACGGCACGGCAAGACCAAAAGATAAAAGTTCAGGAAAACAAGAAAGAACAAAGCGAACTCCTGGCAAGGCCTCTTCATCTCTGAGTCCAGCCATCTCATCATCTCAGCAGATAGACTTCCTTAAAAAAAAGAGATGATCCCACAGAACGCTCTGAGCAAATGGTCGCCCCCCAAGGCCATCATGAAGATGATTTTTCTTACCTCTTTGTTTTGGATCTTGGAGTACAGCCGCCTTTTGGGTACCTTTCTCTTTCCTCTTCACTTCCAGTGTTCCTTAGACCCAAACTCCAGACAGATCAGTCATATCAAATGGTCTAACCCATGGGAGATTTTGGATAAAGCCCCTTCTTTGCACAATTTTACTCTTGGTCATTTATCAGATGGGTGAAAACTGGACCCACTTTTCTTCCCAGGGTCTGGTGCAAATATAAAGCACACCCTTTCACACTTTGAACTGAGGCTCTCCCATCCAAATCACAGTCCCCAGTTTCCCCAGCTGCATCCTCAGTGGCCGGGAAGCCCACTTGCCAGGTGCTTATGAAACTGTCCAGAATTGAGTGACATAGTCCGACTGAGCCGGGTGAGGCAACAGCCTCAGTGTGGGTCAGGTTCTCTCCTCTGCCATGGAAAGGCCTCGGGGAAGAGACCACCTCCGTCCCTGCTAAGTCTGATAGCAAATTAGAGATGACTTCACAGAAAACCATCCTGGGGCGTTCTAGCAGGCCTCAGGCATTTGTCCTCAGAATGGTTCCTGGGTCTGAGCAGATCATTTACCCTGTAAAAAAAATTGTATTAGACTCTTTAAAATATTAATACTTGAATTGTAAGGGGGGATGTAGGCCTTTAAAATAATTTTTATGATGTTATCAAAAGGCCATCATAGTCTAGAGATTATTTTGTATGTTGATTTTTAAAGGTAATTGTGTAAGTGCTCTTTTGGAGCAGCCAAGAAATGGTAAGTAAGGACATAGCATCCAGATTTCTCAGGAGCCCAAGCAGAGACCCTGCCTAAGTGTTTACCTGACATGTTTCCTGAGATGTGGCAGAGCACATCTTCCTGTTGACACCAACATCACGAAGACCACGTGTTTATATAGCAAGATGCTAGCCCTTGTCCATAATTTCCAATGCTTCACTTCACTGCAGCTGTGCCAAGACCTTTCTGACCCCATCTGAATTAGTGTAATTAACTTCCAGTGTTATATTCTAGCATGATAGGTTTTTTCAACACCCCCCCCCACTGAATTTATTATTTGACATTCAAAGAGAAAAATCTCTAAAAATGACTTCATCATTAAAAGAAATCATCTTGCTTCTTTTAACTATGCATCCAAGAAAAGCCAGTAGGCATTCACAGGCATCTATCTAGTCACAGATCATAATCTTGCAAAATTGCGTAGTCAGACCAGAGCCTCCTCAGAATACTCCCTATGTACAGGGTGAAAGAGCTTAAACAAGCCAGTCTACTAAGTTATACTTATAGAAGCCTGTTGGAGGTTGGGGAGGAAAGCATCAATTACTCAGTCGTGTCTGACTCTTTGCAACCCCATAGACTGCAGCCCACCAGGCTCTACTCTGCATAGAATCCTCTAGGCAAGAATATTGGAGTCGGTTGCGATTCACTTCTCCAAGGGATCTTCCCGACCCAGGGATTGAACCAAGGTCTCTCCTGCATTGCCAGCAAATTCTTTACCATCTGAGCCACCAGGGAAGCCCCTAGATAAGCCTAGATGTTTTGAATTTTTGTATATCAAAGTTTTCCTGCTATTCAAAAATGTATAAAACACTTTTTCCAGAAGGCCTCAAAAATGTAAATTGAAGAATGAATATTGCTTTGCCACTTTGCATGGTGACCTGTGTTTTCCAGCAACACATAGATTCAATACACGACTGTTAACTTTAGGGGCTGGTGGGTGATGAGGGGGGAAATGGAAGAGGCAGGGGGAGGTAGGAAAACAGGGAGAGAGACAATCAGGATGAGAACTGAGAGCTAAGGCTGGGGGAAATAGAAGAGGCAAACGCAGAAAGCATTTTGGGACGAGCAAACAAACATGAGATTCTCTGCTAGCCCAGAGCATGAAGACTCACAGGAATCACAAAGAATTTAGTCCTTGTGAAAACGCTGCACCAGAGGAAAGGCAAGAAGCACTACTAGTGTCCTGAAGGCAAAGGGCAGGGCAGGAAGGAGTGAAACAAGGAGGTAACGGAATGCGGAGGACACAGCGAGACACTGAACGGGATATTCAGCGACAGATCCTTTGTGAGGACCGGTGTCCAGAGAACTTCCAGCTGTGGGCGAGTTGTGGCTGTGAACAAGAAATAAAGCATCTTAATTGCTTTTCCAATACAGATATTTTACCTCCGTGTCTAGAGAAAATTGGTTCACTAGTAAATGGTATAAACTCACTGGGGAAACATATTTATGGCACCACAGAAATATTGTATCTAGAAACCAATGCTTGAATGTTTTCCATCTGCTTGAAGTCCATTTTTATATTTTTCCAAAGTACTGATCAAGATTAAGAATAACGTTTCTTACCTTCAAGAGTTCATCCGGTCTAAACTCTTGACTGGGTTACAAAAGCAAACACTCCTATTCCCTGTGGCCCAAAGGAACAAATGTTCTGATTTCTTGTGTGTAAGAGATGAAAAGAGTCTGTTGGACAGGAAAATATGTGGCTGAGGAGAAAACGAATAGGAACAAGAAAACAGGAGGGGCCACGTGTACATGGACAGGATCGCTTTCTATTTATGTAGAAAGGGGGACAGCAAATTAGATCTAATAATAACTATACTACCTAAGGGAGGGTGTGCTAAATCTGAGGATGTTTCAGAATCTGTTCGCACCTGAAGTGTCTCTAATTCCAAAGAAGGATTTGACACATTCAATTTATAAACACTGCTGGCTGCTGCTACTCTTCAGTCATTATGTCTGATTCATTGTGACCCCATGAACGGCAGCACACCAGGCTTCCCCGTCCATCACTGTATCCCGGAGTTTGCTCAAACTCATGTCCATTGAGTCAGTGATGCCATCCAGCCATCTCATCCTCTCTCTCCCTCTTCTCCTCCTACCTTCAACCTTCCTGAGCATCAGGGTCTTTTCCACTGAGTCGACTCTTTGTATCAGGTGGCCAAAGCATTCAGAGCTTTCAGCATCAGTCCTTCCAATGAATATTCAGGGTTGATTTCCTTTAGGATTGATGCTTTGATCTCTTTGCAGTCCAAGGGCCTCTCAAGAGTCTTCTAGAGTGCTGGAATTTGAAAGTATCAATTCTTCAGTGTTCAGCCGTCTTTCTGGTCCAACTCTCACATACATACATGACTACTGGAAAAACCATCAGTTTGGTTCAGTCACTCAGTCATGTCCAGTGCTTTGCGACCCCATGGACTGCAACACACCAGGCTTCCCTGTCCTTCACCAACTCCTGGAGCTTGCTCAAACTCATGTCCATCGAGTCGGTGATGCCATCCAACCATCTCATCCTCTGTCATCCCCTTTTCCTTCTGCCTTCAATCTTTCCCAGAATTAGGGTCTTTTCCAAGGGGTCAGTTCTTCCCATCAGGTGGCCAAAGTATTGGGGCTTCAGCTTCAGCATCAGTCCTTCCAATGAATATTCAGGAATGATTTCCTTAAGGATTGACTGGTTGGATCACCTTGCCATCCAAGGGACTCTCAAGAGTCTTCTCAACACCACAGTTCCAAAGCATCGGTTCTTCGGCACTCAGCTTTCTTTATGGTCCAACTCTCACATCCATACATGACCACTGGAAAAAAATATAGCTTTGACTAGACAGACCTTTGTTTGCAAAGTAATGTCTCTGCTCTTTAATATGCTGTCTATGTTGGTCATAGCTTTTCTTCCAAGGAGCATCTTTTAATTTCAAGACTGCAGTCACCATCTGCAGTGATTTTGGAGCCCCCAAAAAATAGTCTCTCACTATTTCCATTGTTTCAACATCTATTTTCCATGAAGTAATGGGACCAGATGCCATGATCTTCATTTTCTGAATGTTGAGTTTTAAATCAACGTTAAAAAAAAAAAAATCAACATTTTCACTCTCCTCTTTCAGTTTCATCAAAAGACTCTTCATTTCTTCCTCACTTTCTGCCATAAGGGTGGTGTCATCTGCGTATCTCAGGTTATTGATATTTCTCCTGGAAATCTTGGTGCCAGCTTGTGCTTCATCCAGCCTAGTATGTCACATGATGTACTCTGCATATAAATTAAATAAGCAGTGTGACAATATACAGCCTTGTCATACTCCTTTCCCAATTTGGAACCAGTCCATTGTTCCATGTCTGGTTCTAAGTCTTGCTTCTTGACCTGCATACAGATTTCTCAGGAGGCAGGTAAGGTGGTCTGGTATTTCCATCTCTTGAAGAATTTTCCACAGTTTGTTGTGATCCACACAGTCAAAGGCTTTGGCGTAGTCAATAAAGCAGAAGTAGATGTTTTTCTGGAACTCTCTTGCTTTTTCTGTGATCCAGTGGATGTTGGCAATTTGATCTCTGCTTCCTCTGACTTTTCTAAATCCAGTTTGAACAGTTGGAAGTTCACAGTTCATGTACTGTTGAAGACTAGCTTGGAGAATTTTGAGCATTACTTTGCTAGTGTATGAGATGAGTGCAATTGTGTGGTAGTTTGAGCGTTCTTTAGCATTACTTTTCTCTGGGATTGGAATGAAAACTTACCTTTTCTAGTCCTGTGGCCACTGAGTGTAGCACTTCCACAGAATCTTCTTGTAGGGTTTGGAAGAGCTCAACTGGAATTCCATCACCTCCACTAGCTTTGTTCATAGTGATGCTTCCTAAGGCCCATGTGACTTTGCATTCCAGGGTGTCTGGCTCTAGGTGAGTAATCACATCATCATGGTGATCTGCAACATGAAGATCCTTTTTTACACTTCTTCTTGTATTCTTGCCACGTCTTCTTAATACCTTCTGCTTCTGTTAGTTCCATACCATTTCTGTCCTTTATTTTGTGCTTATCTTTGCATGAAATGTTCCCTTGGTATCTCTAATTTTCTTGAAGAGATTTCTAATCATTCCCATTCTGTTGTTTTCCTCTATTTCTTTGCACTGATCACTGAGGAAGGCTTTCTTATCTCTCCTTGCTATTCTTTGGAACTCTGCATTCAAATGGGTGTATCTTTCCTTTTCTCCTTCGCCTTTTGCTTCTCTTCTTTTCTTGGCTATTTGTAAGGCTTCTTCAGACAACCATTTTGTCTTTTTACATTTCTTTTTCTTGGGGATGGTCTTGATCATTGCCTCCTGTACAATATCATGAACCTCTGTCCATTGTTCTTCAGGTACACTGTCAATCAGATCTAATCCCTTGAATCTATTTGTCACTTTCACTGTTTAATTGGAAGGAATTTGATTTAGGTCATACCTGAGCAGTCTAGTGGTTTTCTCTACTTTCTTCAATTTAAGTCTGAATTTGGCAATAAGGAGTTCATGATCTGAGCCACAGTCAGCTCCCGGTCTTGTTTTTGTTGACTGTATAGAGCTTCTCCATCTTTGCCTGCAAAGAATATAATCAATCTGATTTCAGTATTGACCATCTGGTGATGTCCATGTGTAGAGTCTTCTCTTGTATTGTTGGAAGATGGTGTTTGCTTTGACCAGTGTGTTCTCTTGGCAAAACTCTATTAGCTTTTGCCCTTCTTCATTCTGTACTCGAAGGCTAAATTTGCCTGTTACTCTAGGTATCTGTTGACTTCCTACTTTTGCATTCCAATCCCCTATGATGGAACGGACATATTTTTTAGGTGTTAGTTCTAAAAGGTCTTGTAGGTCTTCATAAAACTGTTCAACTTCAGCTTCTTTGGCATTACTGAATTGGACATAGACTTGAATTACTGAATGGTTTGCCTTGGAAATGAACAGAGATCATTCTGTTGTTTTTGAGGTTGTATCCAAGTACTGCATTTTGGACTCTTTTTTGACTATGATGGCTACTCTATTTCTTCTAAGGGATTCTTGCCCACAGGAGTAGATATAACGGTCATCTGAATTAAATTCACCTGTTCTCATCACATATGGATCATTTTGAACAAAGTGATATCTCTACTTTTTCATATACTGTCTAGATTTGTCATAGCTTTTCTTCCAAGGAACAAGAGTCTTTTAATTTCATGGCTGCAGGCACTGTGGACAGGGGTTTTGGAACCCAAGAAAATAAACACTCTGATGAGTCATATTATCAAAATGCATAAAGATCATAATGAGGAAATGCATGTCATTAATGCATGTGATTTTCTATTCCATTGCAGAAGTTTCTGGAATATAAATTTTCTTCATGAAAAATTTCTTCATCTCATTACCAGCCCATGCCTTATAAGTAATATAAAAGTATCCCTTGTTTTTGCCTTGGTACAGAAGTTCATAGTACATGCCTCAGTTTACTATTTGATAAGGCCCTTGGAAGTTTATACATTTTTTTCCTTTACTGAATTTTTGTTTTTAATGGAAGTGAAACTATGAATGTTCCCAAACTGGACTGCAAACACTTTAAGAGCATCATCACACAGTACCACATTACAGGAAACAACACTGAGTCCATTGCAGTTTTGGTAACATAATTTGGTTACATAATCTTACCGGAGAAGTGATGTGAAGATGTTGTGTTTCTTCGGAGAGAGTAAAAGGCTGTTGAAATACAAGATAAGACTGTGCAAATACCCACTAGCAGCAATGATTTACTCCTGTTTCTGAGAATAAAGAAATCTTTTTCTTTTCTGACGAGGATAACAAGTGCATTTAGGAACTAAGTTATTAAAAAGCAGATTATCAGGTAGGCAACTCATTTCCTGATGTGATCAGCAAGCTGAAAGGGTGCTTGGGGACATCGGCTGGGAAGGATTGGAAGTGACAGAATGCCACGACTCACCAATACTGCTTGGTGACAGGGAGCACAGACCCTGGGAGGTGTGCTCGTTTATTTCCTCTGCCTTATCTCTAAAAGGCCTGTTCCCCATTTGATTACAAGTTGAATCTGGCTCCTCAAATCAATTCTTCTAACGCAAAGTGATGGTTTTCACTTAAGTAATTGCTTTCTACCTAGTCTGTTCCTGATGAGTTGAGCCCTGCATAACCTGTCTTGCCAAGCTCTGAGGCTCAGAGGGTCACCGCAACCATCATCAACTCCTCCCCAAACGTTGTCTCACCTTGTCCACCGCACCATGTCCAGGAACATTCTAGAAAAGCTCCTCCACCTCAGTGACTGACTCCAGGCTCTCTGGACATAATGGAATATTTTCAAATAGCACAGCAATCATGTTTTGTTGACCTCTGAGCTTGATCTATTATTTCTAAAAACAAACACAAGGATTTCTTATTTCTTAGAAAAAGAACATTGTACAAAAAGAAAAAAAAAATCTGCTAGTATTGATTTGAAATTCCATCCATATACAGGCTTCTTGGACCTTGATTTGCTCAAGGAATGCAGAGAATTCCCCTCAGCCACTTACTGTCCAACAATGAGAGTTAGTGCTGCCCTTTAAAAATGTTATCTAACTACAGATTTTTCTAAAAGACTTTTTAGAACAGGTTTGAAAAAACTTTTCACAGATTTTTCTACTGGCAAATTGCTTCCAATCAAATGATTGAAGTTAGAGTTTTCATAGAGATGGTTTCACCACCACTTGATGATCAGCATAAACTCCAATTGAATTCTTCAATCTCCAAAAGAGAAGAAGAAAAAAAAAAATGTTTTCATTAAAATCCCCAAACACTGATTGCACAACTTACTGTAGAACAAAAATTTTCCATAGCAGGTAACTCACTCTCCCCCTGATCATCGCCCAAGTATTTCAAAATGTAAAATAAGAAGGAAAACAGACTGACCAGCAAACTGTTTCTGAAGTATCACTTACTACAGAAGGAGAGATATTCAAGAAAATTTAAAGGTTAAAAAAAGGTTCTGACAAATTGGTTCAGATCTCTGTTTTGCTTTAGCCGTGGAGCTGACCCTCACCTGTATTCTGGGAGTTTGACCCACCTGGAACCATACAAACCTCGGAGCTGTGGCTGCCAGGGTGAAGAGGCTTGTGTCATGATTCTGCCACATACAGAAATCATTTTCAAGTTTCTTAAAAGTTAAAAAAAAATCCTCTTATGCTTAAAGGATCTCAAAGTGCCTATTCCTTGTGCATCATCAGAGGAGAGCTAGCATGCCATGTCAAGTTCTCGGGGTACTAGGACAAGGCTGCAGGGCTGTGAAGAATGGACACCCAGTCCTGGATCCTTCACACACACTGGCTTCCCAATTCTTCTTGTTCTCAGGATCTCTTAAAAAGTCTTGACTATCCCCCAAACAGTTCCTTTATTAAAATATCTGAACTGTGCAGATTAGAAATCTAATATGATCACTTGAAATTGTATTTACTTATTTAAAAATAACAATAATATTTTATTATTGGCCCAATGGTTAAAACTCTGTGCTTCTAATGTAGGGGGCACAGGTTTGACCCCTGGTCAGGGAATTAAGATTTTTCATATCATGTGGCAAAAAGTAAAATTAAAAAAAAAATAATAAATCCATAACCTGTTAGCATAAGTCACATATTTTAGAAATAATCTATTTTCCAAAGCTGAATAAAATTTAATGAGAAGAATAGCAGTACTTTAGCTATTTTGCAGCTATCTTGAATGCCTGGATGAAGAAAAGACTGCTGGATTCTCAGATCTGTTCTGCATTCCTTTAGTACACCCATTCAAGGTGTTCTGACACGTGGCTTTGGTTGAAGTAGATGAAGAAGAACATCAAGGCCACAAAGGTGCGTGATTGGAAAAGGAAGGAGTCTTTTTCGATTATTCTGGATATTCTCCTTTGATACTATACCAAAACTCAGCAGCAAGAGTATCTTAAAATTTAGTTTAATGTGGAATCTGAAATCATAGCTATAAATCTTTCATATTCTCTTACATTAAATGCATTGGACTGTCTTGCACTTTGTATCTTGCACACTGAACAGTTTTGTAATATCAGACTCTGATCATTTAGAAAATATTGGACAAGTTATGAAGTTCTTCCTAATGTTAAAACACTTCATTTATCTACAATCAAAAGTCACATTTGTTCATATCACCACCAGTCATTATGTTTGGGGAAGCTATAAAGTTTGTGGTGGCAGACTTGAGTTTTTCAAAATTCTAGTTTTCACTTGAACACTAAAATTTTACCATTGGCAACAGATACTGTCAGTCGCTTTCCTTGAAGTGGCAGGCTCATTTTGTTCAGTTTCAAGAAAATGTCTCCCAAATGCCCAAGGGGGTAGCTATTTGTAATTCATTCTTTCAAGTAACTGTGTTACTTTCCAAATCAAGTAGTTCATTCAGTTTATATCTCAGTTGCAAGTGAGTTACAGGTTAGTACTTTGGGATTCTATCCTACACAAGAGTAAAAGAACATGTGCTCAGGGTCAAGATTTAACACAATTAATTTTTACAGATTCATGAATGCCATTCTCACGTGAAACTGGCTTTGTGCGCTTTTAGCTTTTACTCATTTTTGCTTTGTTTTTCTATTGAGAATGCCTTGTATGGAAGAAAAACAGAATTAAGCTAAAAATCACTAGAAGTTTTATTGCTGTTGCATTTACAGCATTAATATACAAATATCAACCCAGTGGGAAAGGCAAATAACGTCTTGGTGCTTTGTGAGAGCAGTTTTGTCTCTTGGACATCCTGAAATGATCTTGGGGATGCTCAGGGTGCAGGAACCATGCAGTGAGAAACCACCTAGGTAGCAAATCCACCACAGAAGTCAAATGATAAAATGTACCACACAGCTCAACTGTGAAGAGCATTTACATGGTTCTAATAATGAAATCATTGATATGGATCTAAATAAATTACAACATAACTATATTAGGAAAAGGGAAGTGGGTGAAATGTATGTTGGTGGTGGGTATGGGTAGGTGAAAGAGTTAAGAAGGAAGTGAAAGTATTAGTTCTGTCTGACTCTTTGTGACCCCATGGACTGGAGCCTGCCAGGCTCCTCCATCCATGGGATTTCCCAGGCAAGAGTACTGGAGTGTGTTCAGTTCAGTTCAGTTCAGTTGCTCAGTCATGTCTGACTCTTTGCGACCCCATGAATCACAGCACGCCAGGCCTCCCTGTCCATCACAAACTCCCAGAGTTTACTCAAACTCATGCCCATTGAGTTGGTGATGCCATCCAACCATCTCATCCTCTGTTGTCCCCTTCTCTTCCTGCCCCCAATCCCTCCCACATCAGGGTCTTTTCAAATGAGTCAACTGTGCGCATGAGGTGGCCAAAATATTGGAGTTTCAGCTTCAGCATCAGTCCTTCCAATGAACATCCAGGACTGATCTCCTTTAGGATGGACTGGTTGGATCTCCTTGCAGTCCAAGGGACTCTCAAGAGTCTTCTCCAACACCACAGTTCAAAACCATCAGTTTTTTGGTGCTCAGGTTTCTTCACAGTCCAACTCTCACATCTATACATGACCACTGGGAAAACCATAGCCTTGACTAGACGGACCTTTTTTGGCAAAGTAATGTCTCTGCTTTCTAATATGCTATCTAGGTTGGTCATAACTTTCCTTCCAAGGAGTAAGCATCTTTTAATTTCATGGATGCAATCACCATCTGCAGTGATTTTGGAGCCCCCCAAAATATCATTCCCTTCTCCAGGGGATCTTCCTGATCCAAGGATTGAACCCGGGTTTCCTGCATTGCAGGCAGATTCATTACCATCTGAGCCACCAGGGACGCCCCTGAAAGAGTTAAACTCTGGCATCTAAAATGGGATTTGGTTTTAGTGTTACCATCACTGTCATTTAATGTGAAAGCGGAAATTTAGTTTTCACTGTAATTTTTGATTAAAAAAGTAACAAAAAATTTCTGTTAAAAACAAAAAAATTGAAGATTGATATTTGAAAAGCTTTGGTTTTTTAAAAATATTATTTATTTTGTTTATCTTTATCTCCTAAAGATATGCATTAATTTTCTTCTCTAGAATTTGTCTTTTCAAGTTGGATTCTTACCCTTCTCGCCAACAGAGAAATTTTAAAAATCCTATGAGAATTGTGTTGTGATTTGAGTCAAGTAGATGAGCAGAGGGGCAAATGGTAAATACTATAAAAAATGAACTTAAAAATATAAATGCAGCTTTGTTTGCAATGGCAGTTAATGCAATTACTTTAAATATGAAGGTTTGGTTATTATAATAAACTAAAAACCATTTTAAATAAAAAAATAAAATGGGAAGTAAAGAAACAATCATTTAAAACCTAAAAATCAAAATCAACCAGATTATTTTGCAGTACCTGCTCAGTAACAAAGGAAACTGCTCCAAGAGTTGTAAGTTGCTGTTGTGATTTGTACTGCTCTCTGAGGTTTCACCTCCCTCGTGTGTCTGTTCTCATCCTTTCCTCTGCCTTCTGCTGATTCAGTTCTAGGGCACTGGCTTCTTAGTTTCCCTTGTTCGCACCAGCTATGCTGCCTGATTTGTTTTGCTGCCTTGACTGGTCTGCATGGACCACACTTCGCCCATGTATCTACCTGCAGGCTCACCTCTCATGCAAAGAACCGGCTCCTTTGGAAAAGCCCCTGATGCTTGGAAAGATTGAAGGCGGGAGGACAAGGGAGCAACAGAAGATATGGTTGGATGGCATGACCAACTCAATGGACATGAGTTTGGGTAAACTCCGGGAGTTGGTGATGGACAGGGAGGCCTGGTGTGCTGCAGTCCATGGGGTCACAAAGAGTCAGACATGACTGAGAGACTGAACTGAACTGAACCTCTCACCCCCTCAACTCTTCCTCAGTGAGGCTCATCTTGGAATTCTAGCCTCACCTCCCTCCCACACTCAGAGTCCCCTCCCCTTGATCTGTTGTCTCCCCCACAGTTCTGCCCACCACTGCACATACTATATAATATAATTTACTTGCTTGTCACTGGTATTGTTTTTCATCTGTGCCTTCCCAATCTGAAAGAATAGAAGTCCCATGCTGGCAGAGGGTTTCAACTCTTTTGCATACTAATGTATCTGCAGAAAGTTCAACCCCTGCATCAGGAAGATCGCCTGGAGGAGGAAATGACAACCTCCTCTAGTATTCTTGCCTGGAAAATTCAATGGACAGAGGAGCCTGGTGGGCTACAGCCCATGGGTTGCAAAGAGTCAGATACAACTGAGTGACTGACCACTATGACCGATGTATCCAGAGCACCTAGGGTGCTATGTGGCTTGCAGAAAGTGCTCACACATACATGCTGAACTTATGCTTGCATGAGGAGCAGAAGAGTGAGGTATACAGGGAAGAGGCCACAGTTTCTCACAAGATTATAGAACCGTTTGGCATTTCAGTGTGTGTAGGTATGACTTTTCAAAAACTGTTTATTGAAACATAGTTGATTTCTAATGTGCTAGTTTCAGATATGCATCAAAATGATTCATATATACATATATATATATTAGATTGTTTTCCATTATAGATTATTACAAGGTATTGAGTTTATGCTTCACAGTGGGTCCTTGCTGTTTATCTAATATACAGTAGTATGTTTCTGTTAATCCTAAACTCCTAATTTAGCCTTTCCTTTCTTTCCTCTTGGTAACCATGTTTGTTTTCTATGTCTGTGAACCTATTTCTGGTTATAAATAAGTTGTTTGCATCATTTAATTTTTTTTAATTGCAGAATCATTGTTCTACAATGTTGTGCTACTTTCCGCTGTACCACAGTGCAAATCAGCTGCAAGTATACGTGTGTCCCCTCCCTCTTGTATCTCCCTCTGGGTCACCACAGAGCACTGAGCTAAGCTCCTTGTGCCATATAGCAGCCTCTTGCTAGCTATCTTGCGTGTGGTAGTGTGCATGCGTCAAGGCTGCTCCCTCACTTCAGCCCCTCTCCTTCCCCCGCTGTGGCCACAAGTCCATTCCTGACACCTGTGTCTGTATTCCTGCCCTGCAAACAGCACTGGTTTTCTAGATTCTGTGCATACCTGTGAATATATGATATTTGTTGTTCTCTTTTGACTTACTTCACTCTGTATGACAGACTGTAGGTTCACCCACACTACTACATTTGACCCAGTTTCATTCCTTTTTATGGCTGAATAGCTGTATGTATGCACCACATCTTCCTTATCCACTCATCTGTTACATCCAATGAGTCTGTTACATCCATTCAAGGATCACGTTTTAGATTCCACATATAAGTGCTATCATATGATATATGTCTTTCTCTGTCTGGCTTACTTCACTTAGTATAATAATCTCTAGGTCTATCTATGCTGCTGCAGATGACATTATTCCATTCTTTTTATGGCTTAGTAGTATTCCACTAAAATATATAAAATTTAAGCTTCATTTGTAGTCCATTGTATTCCACTGTATACAGCATTCATATATACATACATATATATACCACATATATATACACGTACATATATATACCACATCTTCTATACATATATATACCACATATATATACACATACATATATATACCACATCTTCTTTATCCATCAATCAATGGACACTTAGGTTGTTCCCATGTCTTGCCTACTATAAATAATGCTGCTATGAGCATGGAGTGCATGTATTTTTTTGAATTACAGATTTTTCTGGACATATGTCCAGGAGGGGGATTGCTGAATCATATGGTAGTTCTGTTTTAGCTTTTCAAGGAATCTCTGTGCTGTTCTCCATAGTGGATACACCAATTTACATCCCCACCAACAGTGTAGGAAGGTTTCCTTCCCTCTACACCTTTTTCAAAATATATTGTTTATAGCTATTTTGATGTTGGCCATACTGACCAGTGTGAGATAATATCTCATTGCTGTTTTGTTTTGCACTTCTCTAATGATTAGCAATGGAGAAGGAAATGGCAACCCACTCCAGTGCTCTTGCCTTGGAACTGCCATGGATGGAGGAGCCTGGTAGATTACCGTCCATAGGGTCGAAAAGAGTCAGACACGATTGAGGGACTTTACTTTCTTTCTTTAGTTCCTTTTGGAAAAAGAAATTGCAACCCACTCAAGTGTTCTTGCCTGGAGAATCCTATGGATGGCAGGGCCTGGTGGGCTGCAGTCTATGGGGGTGCAAAGACCCTAACCCGACAAAGCAACTAACACACATGATTAGCACATGATGATTAGCAATATTAAGCATCTTTTCATGTGCCTGTTGGCCATCTGTATGTCTTCTTTGGAGAAATGTGTACATATGACTTTAATAAAAAACTAAGAGACAAATTTACAGGAAGAAAAAGAAAATAAAATTGCATCAGAAGTGGGAAAAAACATAAAGCATGGATGTGGGAGTTGTAGGTGAAAGAATGAGAAAGGACAGGGCAGGAGCTGAAGTGAGGAACCCAGAGGGTGGAGGAAGGCAGAGAGGGTAGGGCTGGAGCAGCGTGGAGGTTGTGGCCGGAAGGAGCCCAGCTGGGAGCTCCCCCTGGGATCAGAGCAGAGGCCACGGCAGGACCTGTGGCTCTCACAGTAACTTTGCATCGAGCAGGAAAAGACACCCCTCCCTGGGTGAGGGCTCCCCCACACACAGGACATGCACTGGATTTCATGCTCCCATTTGGCCAAATGTTCTTGTAGGAAAAATCCTGCACCAAGCATTCTCAGCTGCTTCGATAGGCAGAGTCCTGGGGGAGTCTGTAATATGGGGCCCATCCTTCTCACCACCCAGCATTCTTGCCTGGAGAATTCCATGCACAGAGAACAGCCTGGTAGGCTATAGTCCACAGGCTCACAAAGAGTCCGACACGACGGAGCAACTGTCACTTTCACTTCTCATCATTCACATGCCCCCGCGATGAGTGTCCAGTAGCTTTGGCCCATGAAGGGCCCGGCTCCCACCTAGAACAAAACCTAGGAAAGGGGAGGGCAAGGAAGGATGACATGACCACTTAGAACCATACTTGTTTTAATAGAAGACAGGTCCTGAAAACAGGGCCTGAAATTGAGAAAGTACAGGATCAATATCAATGGGCAAAAATGGCACAGAAAGCAGAGACTGATGATGAAGATAAGTGAAGTGTCTAGTGTCAGGTGCATTCCAATTTTAACAGAAAGCAAGGAATTTGAGAACAGGAAGCAAAAGGGACAGAAAGGGAGGCAGAAAGGGGGCACAGAAGGAGATCAAAATCATCTCAATTTGGCTTAGAGTCAACTGTGTTTACCATCAGACTCCTGTGGACATGTATGAACCACAGGTAGACACTGAGCCCCATCTAAACCTCCACTCCCGACGCTTCCTACTGGCTTGGAGATTGCCTTAAGCTCCTGCATGTCATCCAAAAGGAGCATAGGTCTTACAGAGTGTGTTCTCGTCGTTATGAAGGATTTACTAGAGCAGTCCATGCATCCAACAAGCAGGTATTGAATGTCCGCTATGAGCTGGGAGTTGTTCTAAGGACTGATGACACAATGGGGAAAACAAATATGGTCCCAGACCTTGGGGGGCTTGCAGTCTCATGTTGGAGACTGCTGTTAAAAGGGAATTCCTAAAAAAAGCTTCATGAAAAAGGGAAAGGCTAGTATCAGTGCCCTGAGAGCAAAGAAAAGCAGGATTCGACCTTGTTGCAGACTCCAAGAGCATGTCCATGGTGATGGTGGAGCAGCGACGTGACGCTGAAGAGCTGGTTCCTGTGACTTGGGTGGAGGCCGAGGGCAGAGAGAGCAGTGTGTGCAAAGTTTCTGTGGTCAAGGGTAAACCAGAATGAAATATCCAGAGAAGGACGTGTACTGAAGAATACGTGAGGGTTCAGGATGCATTTGAGCCTCCACTAAATGGAGTATGATAAGTGATGCTGTGGAACTGTGTCTTTAAACCCAAGAGAAAATGAGGAAAGCTTTGGAGTATTTTAAACATGAGAGTGATTGTCTTCTGATTTGTCTTTTGAAGGCATTACTCTGGGTATGACATTGAGACAAGCTAGGTAGGGGTAGACGTGAAAAACACATTAGGAAGTGGCAGAGTAAGTGAAAGATGACTGTCACATGAATGAAAAGACAGAGAAGAGTGATTGGATTTAAGGGAGTAAGATCAACAGAACTTAGGGTTGGGAGGAAGAGGAAGGTGCAGAGATGCTTCCTTACGTCTAGATTCTGCAGCCATATGCATGGTGGTGGCAGTCACTGGATAGATGACGCCTGAAGAAGGTTGTAAAGTAGAGTGAAGAGTGAGGGTCTGGAGAGTTTAATTGGCAGCTTAGTTGATTTTAGATGTCTTTGGGGACAGTCAACAGAAGAGGGGGTCCTCAGCCTGCAATGCAGAGGAAAGGCTTGCACTGCAGGGACACTTACGTGAACATTCGGCCATGGAGGTCCTGTCACCCCCAGAGCTGAGGGACATGAGAACTCAGGAACTGCGCCCTCTAACACAACGAGGAAGGAGAGGGAGAAACCTGAGTGTCAGAGACGGAACAGCTGAAGCGGGGGGAGGGAACAGTCAGATGCGGGCTGTGCATCCCACGTGGCAGCTTCATGTGATGGAAGAAACGCCAGCGTAGGTTTTCACGTTTCTGTGTTTCCACATAGGGAAGGTCTGGAGTTCCCTGGAGACACAGGAACTCTTCCTTAATGACTTGCTCCCCAGTGTTTACCAAATCCAAACAGGAGCTTACCCACCACATACAGTCCACCATGAGAGTCTCAGTGTAAAGATCAAGGGACTCTCACTCACCCCCAACATCCCTGACTCCCGTGAGGGGCTGTGAGAAGACTTGAGAACGACACATCCAATGATGAGCTAAGATGCACCCATGAAGCTGCATGTCTTATGGGAAGGAGAATAAGACTATAAAAAAAAATTACACTCAAGAGGGGCTTCCCTGGTGGCTCAGATGGTAAAGAATCTGCCTGCAATGTGGGCCTGGAGAATTCCATGGACTCTATAGTCTATGGGGTCCCAAAGGGTCCAGACACAACTGAGCGACTTTCACGTCACAGAAATGTATTTATTTAGGGTTTCCTCCATGGCTCAGCTGGTAAAGAATCCGCCTGCAAATGCAGAAGACCTGGGTACAATTCCTGGGTTGGGAAGATCCTCTGGAGAAGGGAATGGCTACCCACTCCAGTATTCTGGCCTGGAGAATTCTACAGACTGTATAGTCCATGGGGTCTCAAAGAGTTGGACACAACTGAGCGACTTTCACTTTACTTCACTTGACAAGTGTAAGGCAACTTTAGGAAGAGCAATATAGCAAAGACAGCTGGTTGCCTGCCAGGAATTCCCTTTCCTTTTCTTTCTTAAACAGAATCTAGATTTTTAGTTGGTTACAGTATTACCTGGTCAAAGGGTTATGGGTCCCAAACCTCTTCACAGCTGCGTGGCCGTGTGATGTGAGGAGAAGTTACTATATTACCTGGGGCTCCTAGAAAGTCCCATGAAGAGGACAGGTTGCCCATGCTGGCTCCTTCCTGCTGATTGTAATACAAGTGTGAAGCTGCATCAGGGGCTGTGAAACCAAATACTAGTAACAGGAGCAGCCGGAGAGGAGGCACCTGGGTCCCTGACAACTTGAACATCCATGAGTTCTTGCTGCTACTGGACTTCTCTGACTTGTAAGGAAGAGGAAGGTCCAGGTAGTTCAGGCATTGTTTTGATGGGCTTTAAGGGTATGCATTTTGACCTGCTAGTAATGGTCTTAAGAATCCTGAGAAAAAATTACAGCAGATGTAAAATCCAGGTGAGACTTTAAGGGTGAGGAGCGGTGATGGAACTTGACAGTTTGACAGAATAATGTTCTAAAAGAACATTAAGTAAAACAGATTTAGAGAAGGACTCTATGGTCTAAAATTCAACCATGTCAGAGTATTAAATTTGACATAAGTAGATCAAATAACTTTCCCACTGTTGCTGCTGTTCAGCCGCTCAGTCGTGTCCAACTCTTTACGACCCCATGGACTGCAGCACGCCAGGCTTCCCTGTCCCTCACCACCTCCCGAAGTTTGTACAAGTTCACGTCCATTGCATCAGTGATGTCATCCAGCCAGCTCATCCTCTGATGCCCTCTTCTCCTTCTGCCCTCAGTCTTTCCCAGCATCAGGGACTTTTCCAGTGAGTCATCTGTTCACATCAGAAGACCAAAATACTGGAGCTTCATCACTAGCCCTTCCAGCAAGTATTCAGGGTTGATTTCTCTTAAGATTGACTGGTTTGATCTCCCTGCTGTCCAAGGGACTTTCAGGAGTCTTTTCCAGCACCACATTTTGAAGGCATCAATTCTTTGGCATTCTGCTTTGTTTTAGGTACAACTTTCACAACTGCATGTGACCACTGGGAAGACCATAACCTTGACCATACGGACCATTACATGTAACTTTTGCATTATATGTTTTTTATAGAGTTTAAGATCATCTCATTTCTCCCCAACATTTTCTGTTTCATAGCATAGAGTTAAAAGATAACTTCTAAGATTAATATGAAGTTTCAGGAGTTAGATTTCATAAGTGAGGCAAGAGGGCTTCCCTGATAGCTCAGTTGGTAAAGAATCTGCCTGCAATACAGGAGATCCTGGTTTGGTTCCTGAGTCAGGAAGATCTGCTGGGGAAGGGATAGGCTATTCACTCCAATATTCTTGGGCTTCCCTTGTGCTTCAGCTGGTAAAGAATCCACCTGCAATGTGGGAGACCTGGGTTGGAAAGATCCCCTGGAGAAGGGAAAGGCTACCCACTCCAGTATTCTGGCCTGGAGAATTCCATGAACTGTATAGTCCATGGGGTCACAAAGAGGACCGAGCGAGTTTCACTTTCATTTTTCATTTTCAGGAGAGGCAAGATAGAGCTCTAACCCTCTGCATGGACACAAGCTTCGGGGAACAGATGGATGGTGCAGAGAAACACTGAACTCGGTGCTTCTGAGTGTATTCATTGAGGGATGTGCCTGGCAAGATGGGCAAGAGTCCCAGGAGTTCCAAAAACCATACAGCAGTGTGCTTAGTATCTGTCTCCACAGAACTCTGGAACAGGTTATTAAGTGAATGGCTTATGATAATTTCAGAGAAAAAGAAGTGAAACTGATGATTCTCAAGAACCAGAGTAGAATGCTGCATGCTCCTCTTTAGGTTCGTGTGGTTGTTTACCAGGACCCCTCACACCTCCACAGTCTGCTCACCAGGATGTCCATGCACACTTCTGCCTTTATCTATAACTCAAGGGTAGCAAAGAAGGTGGTGAAACCCCACAAGTACAGGAAAGAGTAAAGCATTTTAATAAATCATGCAGGGAGCATTATAACATGCAAATGTCTGGACACAGGGGGTAGCACAATTTGATTACAATTGGGAATTCGTCTGTTTCTGTGAAAAGGGAGGAGGAATACTTTCTTTATTCTCTATTCAGTATTCCTTAGCTCCTTGTTGCTCCCCTAGGGAATGAATACCAAGCTCCCAAAGGCAAAATAAAGAGGAAGTAGTCAAGACAGAGGGGCAAGGAGTGGAGACCAGTCATGCGGGAAAGCAAGCCCAGGAGTGAGTAACAGCTGAAAGCATGTCTCTAGCGTAAGCCATTTGACATAAAGAACCTCTGAATGCAATCCTGGCTCTGTTCTGATTGAAATCTGAGCAATTACAGACCAATGTGCTGGCATTGAGCACTTTCTGGTGTGGGACAGAAACAGCAGGCAATATAGAATGGGATCAGTAGAACCCGGAGGAAAAGAAATAATTACCTTTGCCCCATTTGACTGAAGACTTCCACCAGTTTCATAACAAAAAACATCTAGTCTTGGATGTAGCTGAGTGCCAAGCTTTTCTATTTAGAGATTTCCCATCACTGGGTTGAACTTCACTGTTTAGTTTTCCTTTCCTAGCATGGGGGCTGCTATTTTCAACTCCTCCTTCTAGTCTCCTCTTAACATTCTAAAGAAAGACCCCCTGTAGGTGATGTTATAGGTGCTCACATCTGTATAAGCAGGGCAGCTAATGCAGGGAGACGTCCAGGCACAGACTTCCCTAGGCTCCTGGGTCCACGCCGGGCACTCTGAGCCCATGGGTAGTCACCTCCTCCCCGTTTTGAACACCTGACTGCTGTCTGTCTGCCTTTGCTGACGCAGACTCCCGAGGCAACAGGACTGAAGCCCCTGTCTTTCCCAGCCCCGGCCGCTGCCTTGGTCAGTGGCCGCTCACCTTCACCCGTCCCACCTGCCCTCGCCAAGGCCTGCGGAGTTCGCATCAGTCTCGGCCTGCACACCCCACCGCTCTTCCGCGGGCCCCCGGGCCCGGTGGACTCCACCTGCAAGGCCCTCTTGCTTCAGTCGGCTCCATTATCTCTCCCATAGCCACTGCCCCGGTTCAGTCCTCCACCCATTCCTGTCTGCAGTTATCTTTCTAAAGCAAATACCTGATTATTTCACAGCCACGCTTTAGAAAACCTTCCGTGGTGCCACTCTGCCTACTGGAGGGAGGCCAGCTCTTCAGCAAAGCTCTAAGGCAGGAGGAGGAGGGGACGACAGAGGATGAGATGGCTGGATGGCATCACCGACTTGATGGACATGAGTTTGGGTAAACTCCGGGAGCTGGTGATGGACAGGGAGGCCTGTCGTGCTGTGGTCCATGGGGTCGCAAAGAGTAGGACAGGACTGAGCGACTGATCTGAACTGAACTGAACTAAAGGCCTGAAGAATCGAGTTTTCCTTTTCCAGACTCATCTCCTACCGTCTCCTTCCCTCACTGCTTCTCTCCCTCCCTCCTTTCACACACACACAAACACACACACACACACAGAGGCACACAGACACACACATGCACTCCCTCCTCTCTCTCTCTCTCTCTCTCACACACACACAGAGGCACACAGACACACACATGCACTCCCTCCTCTCTCTCTCTCTCACACACACACACACACACACACACACGCACACTCCCTCCATCCACTCTAATCACCTAGGGCTAAGTTTTCTGAAGGTAAGTAACGAGCGTTCACCCTCAGAGACCCAGCACAGGACTATGCCTGTGGGTCTGGAGTTACTGTACTCTTGTCTACAAAGAGCACCAGCATCAGGAACAACACTCCTGATTCCCCGGCCCAGCTCTAACATCACCACCACCAAGCAGTCCTCCCTGACTCCTGAAGGCTATATTCATAGATGTCATTCACGTGTCCACAGCACTTTTAAAAACCTAGTTTCTACTGGAGTCTAGTTGATTTATAATATTGTGCTAGTTTCAGGGATACAGCAAAGTGAATCCATTATACATATACATATACGCATTCCTTTTTAGATTTTATTCCCCCATAGGTCATTGCAGAATACTGAGTAGAGTAGGGAACTCTACTTTGATTGCAACCATGGCTTGTTTGTTTTCTGAGTGCCTGCAATGGCCCAGGGCTGTTCAGAGCCTCAGGGATGCAGACTTGGAAGGAATAATACAGTTGAGGTTGTTAGGTGACGGTATTGGTGGTTGGACAGGACACTCCAGGAGGGTCACTCACAGGGTGAGGAGGGCTTTGAGGGTGAGGGGGAGGGAGAAAGAGAGAAGGGTTTGCAGTGGCTTGGTCCTTTGACCTAATGTTCTGGCGCATTTAATATTTTATCAGTGGCTTTGACAGAGAAGACACGGCAAAGAAGTCAGCAGATGATACAAAACCGGGGAAATGCCTAAGACAACAGAACACAGAACAAGAATAAAATATACACCAGTTGGTTTGATTTCCAAGCTAACACAGTGGATAATTTATGTGTTAGCTGCCCCCGTGCATGCTCAGTTGTGTCTGACTCTTTGCAACCCCATAGACTAAGCGTGCCAGGCTCCTCTGTCCATGGACTTTTTCCAGGCAAGAATACTGGAGTGAGTTGCTATTTCCTACTCCAGAGGATCTTCTCAACCCAGGGATTGAACCTATGCCTCTTGTGTCTCCTGCATTGGCAGGCAGATTCTTTACCACTGATCCACCTGGTCACTTCATATTCAAAACCCTGCACAAGGCAGGTGTTCTGGGAGGACTGGGGGATGACTTAATACCAATTTATGTAAATTAGATTTGTTGAATAGCTAATATCTACAGACTATAGGTTTTGTTTCAAGTGCAGCACTAAATACTTTATATGCAGCGTCACAGCCGTATTATTACCATCTTAATTTTACAGATGAGGAGGCTGAGGGGCTGAGTGTTTAGTCTAAGGTCATATAGGTAGAAAATATGAATCTAAGACGTCAAATCAAGCCTCTGACTCTGGGGCTGCACAAGCAATTACTGGGCAGAGCTGTCTGGCATGAGTAATGCTAAGCCAGTTGAAGGATGTGGCTAATTAAATAGCAAATGCAATATTGGGTTGTATTAATAGAAATATGCTGTCCAGATCAAAGGAGGAGGTTTTCAGCTGTAGCTGATTTCTCACTGATCAACTCAAATGTGGATGCTATTTAGTCTTGGAATTGCATTATAGAAAGAATATGAACAAAGCAGAAAGCACTCAGAGGAAGTTGATTTGGAACATACATGTCCTGAAAGTCAGATATCTGACTGAAAGCTTGAAGCTCTGAAGATAGTTAGCTTGGAGAGAAGAAAACTCACAGGAAATATATCCGTTTTCTCAGTTGTTTAAGAAGAACCAATCACACAGGAGAGGGCTATATTTATTGGTATTGCTACAATAGGCAAAATCAGGACCAAAGATTAAAATGAAGATGCATCTCAATATAACGACAAGAGTCACAGTATTTGTAGTGGTGGAGCAGGTCTCCGCGTAAATGAGTGCGCTCCCTGTGGCAGGGGGATTCGAGGGAAATTTAATTGAGGACGGGGAGGGCAGTGCAGACAGGGTTTCTGTATTACATGGAGGCTTACACAAAATGGCTCCCTAAATTCCAATCTAGTCTACCCACTCTAAGGTTTGTTTTGCAGAGTCCAATTTGAAAATGCTACCGTTAAGTAGAGGTGTTACATAGCAGGTTTTTCATATAGGGCTGGCAAAGAGCAGATGCTCCAGAATTATGCCTTCAGAGGTCTGGTGGTAGGTGATATTTGTTTGTGTTCAGAAACTTTCCATGGCCAACAAAACATGTCGCTATGTTTCTATAAATGAGAATGTGGCAATTTAAAACACAGTCTCAAATCCCCACGCTATTCCTCCAACCCAGAGGCAGAGTCTGCATCTCTAGCCCCGGAAATCTGTGCAGGCTGGTGGCCGCCTCGGCCAACAGTGCTCAGCGGGGGTGATGCCGTGTGACTCTCGGGGCAGGGCCATCAAGGGACTGTGATCCTCAGCTGTGTGCTTGGAGGCCTGAGTTTAGAATCTCGAGTGCCCGCGTGAGCTGGACTGCCCCGCGGCCCGCATGCTTTGAGGAAACCAAGCCACACGGAGGGCCACATCGTGGGCACACTGGGCCTGGTGTGGGTCTTTGACACCCAGCACAGACATGTGAGTGAAAGCGCCTCCAGACAAGCCAGTCCCCTCCAACCCCTGAGTCCCCCCAGCTGAGGCCCCAGACAAGGAGCAGGGACAAGCCACCCTCGCTCTGCCCTTTCCAAGTTCCTGACCCACAGAATCTCTGACCACCATCAATGGTAATGGATTTGAGCCACCACGTTTTGAGTTGTTTGTTACACAGCAATGATGACGGGGACAGAGCAACACTTGATGCTTATAAGCAAAATTTCTGGATCTGTGTGGGAAGAAAAGTCAATTACTACAGCAGACATGCTGTGAATACAGGGAGTCAGGAAATGCTCATGGTGTATGGGAGGGGACAGTCCACTGCGGCGTCTGGCTTAATACAGACCTCTCCATATTCAAGAAAACCTGCTTTGGAGGAATCCCCATTGGAGGATAGTATGGGATATTTAAGCTATATTATTCACTCATTCATTTCACATTGGGTGACTCTGATTTTCCACTGGGTATTACAAAGAAACTGGAGTTAGTTTGTGCAGATTCTTAAACAGTTCACGTTTTTCTCCTTCAGCCTGCCACAGACTGGCTACCACATACCTTTAGGAGCTTCTGTACTTTAATATTCCTTCTGGAAAACCTTTGGTAACTAGAAGCTAGATGCTCTGGCTGCAATTAAAAAAAAAAACCCAAACTGATGGTATTTGAACCATCTCATTTTAGATCAGGGTTAGGAAACCACCAAAAAAATCAGACTATCCTCGTAAGCTGTCAAAATTCCAGCACTGAAGTCATCCATGGCTTTTCTCTAATAGATGTGTGAGCTCTGTTTCCATAAGAGTAATCAGTGGGGAGACACCATCCAAGGCGGACACAGGGTTTCCTCCCAATTAGAATGTTGGCTCTGCAGATCCCTGAATAATCGCTCTTTGCACAAGAGAGCATCAAGGCTCCAGGGCCACTTCGTTGCTGCTTGCTGCATTATTTTACTGGGGAATGAAATAGACTCAATAGAAGGTAATTATATTACTGGCTTTGGTGCTCCAAAGAAAGAGATCAGTATTACACGTGTTCCTTCCTAATCCCCTAACTCTTCTCAAGACTTTTTAAAAGATAATTGCCTGTAATTCAGAAAGTTCATGAGTTAATTTACTTAAGACCCTAGAAACACACGTAAGACCCAAGGAAGACCTTGAGACACTCTCTACGATCTTTTCCCTAATAGGATTATTGAAGACAAGATGATTGTAAAGATGCTGTGCTGAAATGATGTGAAAAATTTTTTTTTCAGTTTGCATATGTCTGCACAAAGCAGAAATGAAACAATGTATTGGTACTAAGCAATGTATGTTTTAGCATTTTTTATTATAAAAAGAATACATGCTTGTGATTCTTTTTTAAAAGGCATAAATGTTTATGGTAAACAGCAAAATACAGCCCCCTACTCATCTTTCAGTGTACCCTAAAAATTTCTCCAAAAATAACTGCTGTAAAGGCATATAAATATTTTATGTATTCTGTTTCTCTTTATATTGTCTTCTTCAAATTTTGTCTTAACAATGCATTTTGAATATATTTCCTTCAAAAATGTATATTTTTAGATTGTAGGTATGTGTATGTATATTAATATATACAGACATAGTGAATAATAGTGAAAATCGCTCAGTCGTGTCTGACACTTTGTGACCCATGGACTGTATAGTCCATGGAATTCTCTAGGCCAGAATACTGGAATGGATAGCCTTTCCCTTCTCCAGGGGATCTTCCCAACCAGGGGTCAAACCCAGGTCTCCTGCATTGCAGGTGGATTCTTTACCAGCAGGGCCACAAGGGAAGCCCATATGTACACATACATGCATGTAATACACACATATATATATACACATATACACACATACATACATATGATACACATATATACACTTATACATATGCATGTATGTATAAAATAGATTCTTTGTACTC
This sequence comes from Cervus canadensis, assembly GCF_019320065.1. Lineage (NCBI taxonomy): Eukaryota > Metazoa > Chordata > Mammalia > Artiodactyla > Cervidae > Cervus > Cervus canadensis. Next base: position 21,169,319 of record NC_057405.1, read on the forward strand.
CATTTTATGGTTATACAATACTTTATGTCACTAGTACCCTATTAATAGACAATTAAGTTATCAAATTTTTGTTCTTATTATCAGTACTTTATTGAAGATCTTTGAACTTATATGTTTTCAAAAATCAGAAACACATTCTAAGATAAATTCCAGTTAGGCCAGAAGGTATATGTACTTTTAAAATACTCTAGTTGGGCTATGTGCGTTATATCCATGAGGTTAAAAATATTAACTTCAAGAGAGCAAAACATGAATTTAATTTTATTTGGTATATGATAGAATTTATAATCAATGATTTACCTCCAAAACATGGGGCATCTTAAAGTGAATTTTTCTTTTCCCCTAAAACAAAAGAGGTTTTAATTCCCTGCTTGAATGTTTTACAAAAGAATTGTCATGCACAATATACCCTATATTTATTTCAAAGAAATACATGTTAAATGGTGCTTCATGTTCACATGTTTCACAAACTTCAGAGAATAAATGCCGTTTGTGAAACAGTATAGAAAAGAAATCCTCAATAGTAGTTAATTATTTGGATGATAAGAAAAAATAAAATCTCATTCCCGTTGCATGAAAACATGCACTGCTGAGTCAGATGGCTGATACTGCTGGACAATTGGGGCAGACACGTCACAGCTGTGACTGCATATAAAGCAGCACACAGAAGACGGGGCTCCACCTGCTCAGATATTCAGAAGTCATTTCAGGGTTGCTGTGGTCAAAGATGAGTTTTCCTGCACATACCTAGTCATGCATGCGTCAGACAAGGCTCACAGCCAAGGTAAATTGCACTTCAGTGTGAGATGGACAGCCAAAGGCCATGGTAGGTCCCTGTGCCATCTTGATCTTTTTCAAATCCTAATTCTTCTACTTCTTCATCTCCAGGCTTTCTCTCTCTCACTCCTGCTCTCTCTCAATTAGTATAGGGTTTCCTTAAGAAAAATTTCTAACTGTATTACAGACAGTGCGTTTTGTATATACATGATATATACATATATATGTCTTTCTTTAAATGTGAATATTTAATCACTCCCTTTTGCTTAAAGGTCTTTGGTCTCACTCTCAGAATTGCTAAATAGGAAGGTACAGGAAGCCTGCGATGACTCCCTAGTCAATCTCAGTGGGCATGAGCAGTCGCTGGAGCCTGCAGTATTCGTTGCTAGGCAACATGTTCATCTGCTGAACCTGATATTTCAATTCAGCAGCAGTAAACGTCTGTTATGTTACGGTCTTTCAGAACCACCTTCATTACATAATATCTACCGTTCTAATAAAGGAGCTCCAAGTGCTGAGGGGTGTGAGTATAGCAAGGAAAATCAGTGCTGCTGTGGCACTGAGATAATGTCAGATGAGACTTTCTGGGTATAAAAAGTATAAAATGATGACATATTTAACACTCAGTCTTTCCTGGCAGAGCATTAAGGAACCATCATTCCGGGGCCATTTCCTTGATGATATCAAATCAACTCTTGTTCTCAATCTACAAAAGTTTCAAACTGCCACTCTCATGAAAGCAAAACAGCACAGGCCTAGAGAAATAAGAAGAATATTAATGTTCTGTATATAATAAATGATGCTAGTATATCTAGCCAAGTATTTGTCCAAAGGACAATTCTTAGGAACAGACTTTATGGATTTATATTGAAGCCTGCAAAGAAGCAGCGATGCAAGCATTTCAAGTTGCCAATCTCGCTGGAACATTTTCCTAAATAGATGTCTGAGAGTCTATGACCCTCACTGGAATGATTTCAAATTGTAGACTTTATCCTTGAGTTTTACAGGAAACAAATAATTATTATAGTAAGATAGCTCAAAGCAGTTTTGTTTACTTAGCCACTCTGTGTCCAGGTTTTCCTTATTTATAAAATAGAAGAGTACTAATTAGAATATGTTTGTATATGGTAACAAGAGCAACAATGAAACCCCCAAGTAACAGTATCCTAAAGAAGACAGAAAGTTATTTTTCTCCCATATTACAATTTGCTAAAGAAGTCCCGAGCTGAGATAGTGTCTTCTGCTTTTTGTCTTCCCAGCTTCAGCTTCCAACTTCAGTCTCCTGGTCAGAAATGCATCTGGCCAGAAGAGGGGCTAAAGGAGCCGTACATGCCTTCCCTCAAGGCACTCTTGGGCACCCCTTCTGTCTACGCCCCGTGGACTGAACCTGGTCACACCCCACTGCCAGGAAAACTGGGAAACCTGGTTGCCAATTGAGAAGCTGTGTGTCTGTCCAGCTACAACGCAGGGTAGCTTTTATTAAGGAAAAGTAGAAACATGGATGTTAGGGAACAACCAGCTCTCTCTGCCACATGAAGAAACAAGTGCAACCCTCAGCAGTGCTGTAAAAAAGAAGTAATAAAGTCTTAAACCAAGATCATGGCATCTGATCCCATCACTTCATGGCAAAGAGAAGGGGAAAAATTGAAAGCAGTAACAGATTTTATTTTCTTGGGCACCAAAATCACTCCTGATGGTGACTGCAGCCATGAAATTAAAAGACACTTGCTCCTTGGAAGGAGAGCTATGACAAACCTAGTTCATTTCAGTTCAGTCACTGAGTTATGTCCGACTCTTTGTCACCCCATGGACAGCAGAACGCCAGGCTTCCCTGTCTATCACAACTCCCAGAGCTTGTCAAACTCATGTCCGTTGAGTCGGTGATGCCATCTAAATATCTCATCCTCTGTCATCCCCTTCTCCTCCTGCCTTCAATCCTATTAAACATATTAAAAGATCCATGTAGTCAAAGCTATGGTTTTTCTAGTTGTCATGTATGGATATGAGAACTGGACCATAAAGGAGGCTGAATGCTGAAGAATTGATGCTTTTGAATTGTGGTGCTGGAAAAAGCTCTTGAGAATCCCTTGGACTGTAAGAAGAATCAAACCAGTCTGTCCTAAAGGACATCAACTCTTGCAGTAATTCAGTTGCTTGATGTGAAGAGCCAGCACATTGGAAAAGACCCTGATGCTGGGAAAGAGTGAAGGTGGGAGGAGAAGGGGACGACAGAGGATGAGATGGTTGAATAGCATCACCAACTCAATGGACATGAGTTTGAACCAACTTTGGGAGAGGGTGAAGGGCAGGGAAGCCTGGTGTGCGGCAGTCCATGGGGTCTCAAAGAGTTGGATACTGCTTAGTAACTGGACAACAACAACAACAAACTGTAAAAACATTTTTCTCATGAGTTTTACTTATACCCCCCAGGAATGGAATAGGGCAGAGAGAATAACTTTAAAAAATGAATCCAGTCTTTTACCTCACTTCTTTCAAAAATGATCCAAGACCCTGAAGATACTGGGCTTGGAGATAAAACAGCAATTTGGGGTGACAGGTATGCTATTTATCTTGAGTATGGTTGCCTCACCTGTGAATATATACATCAAACCTCAACCAACTATACACCTTGTATATGTGCAGTTTGTTATATGCCAGTTATCCTACAGTGAAGTTTTTCTTTTAAGAAATCATAAAATATGAACAAAAATATAGTTAAATAAATGTCATGGCTTTTCTTAGTGAAATAATTGCAAAGATGGTTAACTCAAAGAATTCAAGGTGGTATTCTCATCAATAAAGTTCCCTAGTGATGAAGAAAAACCAGATACATGACCCATTGTTCACACAAGTATATGGAAAAAAATAGGAAGAAGATTTTAGCTGGAAATGGATCACTGAGAACCCTTGAGCAAAACTAGATTTATTCAGTAATTCAATATGTGTGTGTGTGTGTGTGTGGTGTATGTGTATATGTTCATGATCTCTCCTGAGTCTCCCACATGAGAACCTGCCACATTCAGATCTGAATCAGGTAATTGTGATTCCCCGGTTGCTCAGTCATAAAGAATCTGCCTGTGACGCAGAAGATACACGAGACCTGAGTTTGATCTCTGGGTGGGGAAGATCCCCTGGAGAAGGGCATGGAGCCCCACTCCAGTATTCTTGCCTGGAGAATTGCATGAACAGAGGAGCTTGGCAGGCTACAGTCCATGAGGTTGCAAAGAGTCAGAGATGACTGAAGTGACTGAGCGTGAGTAGGAAGAACAGTCCTTCTAGCAAAAAAAGCAAAACCAGGAGAATGTACTTTCTTTTGGAACAGGAGTCAGAACCTTCAGGCAGCGGACAGTTGGCAAAAACAAGAGTGAATAGCAAATGTGCTTTGTTTTTCTATGATGATAAACAGGAGAAGGAGAAAGAAAGGGAACCCAGACTTTCCTGTTCATGGTAACTTCCAGCAAAGCAAAAACATGTATCTGTAAAGGACAGCGAACTGACTGGCCCCTTTGCCTGTCTCAATTTTTCTCATTAATTCTCATCTCTACATATTTTATATTCACCCATTCAAACATTTTTTAGCACCAACTTTTCACGTGCCAAATATTTTGTTAAGTGCTGGGGATAAAATTAAATAAATAAATGCAACCCTGAGCTCACAACGTGGGAAAAAAGAGAGGCAGGCATAACATCTCTCCAGCTCAGCTTGTCCGTGTATTTCTGAATCTTTGCGGTGCCTTTATAAAAATACGTATTTACTAAATATTTTAAGCAAGCCCAGAGAAATAAGTGGTAGAGAAGCAGCTGAAGACTGTTTTCTGCCCCAGAACCAGGAATCCTCTCATCTGCACATCATTGGGAGTTATTTTTCCTCTGGATTTCAGAATATCAAATTGGGTGGACTTGACCTCTGCATATCTTTGGCATCTTTTCTTTCCATGATATGATAATATAAATAGAAAAAGACAGATTGAAGGGCATTGAGGCATGCATATATTTCAAAAGTAAAAGAAAATAAAAACTCGAAATTTTATATTAGAGCCAGGAGAATACTGAGATTTCAAGTTAAGTGGTGATCCTTAGCAAGACAACTGTTTTATTTTACACTTCACGTTATTATTTTCTGTGTTGCTTTATCCTTCATCTTATGTTAATAAAGAGATCTGAAATCAGATTTATGAAATTACCTGTCCATAATACTATCACATCTTTTCAAATATAAACCTATCTTTTTTTCAGAGGGGCTAAGAAATCTGTCCTCAGAAGGGGATGAGCTCAGGGTAGACATTCTCTGTGTCTTAGTCGGTCGACATGTTTTGGATTTGTTACATTTGGATGAGAGATGAACATGTGGGTTTGTGAAGTGTGATGGAGGCCAGCTGATCTCAAGGAGAATGTCTAAATCACAATGGTGGCAACACTCTAGGTGGAGATAGTCTTATGTTATTGCAGCCAATGTATAGCCAGCCCAAGATTACATAATGTTAATTAGCTAAAGTGACTTATATAGAAAGGGTGATTCATAATTTTAATTTTGTATATCTCCTCACCCATTTGTTCCATGTCGTCAACATTTTTCTAAACTTTTTGTAAACCATCATCAAGTTGGTGCTTTGCAAGGTCTTTATAACCTGTTGGGTGAACATTTCATTTTCATTTTAAAACTTCCTTAACTCATCAGTATGTATTTTAAATAATTTGTCTTTGCAGAACATTCAACATAGGCTGGAGGAGGTTCTTCAACACATTACACTTTTCTGATTGAGGAAGGCAATTGATTGTTGGTAATTACTGAATGGTTACACACCCCCACCCAGCCCCCCAGATAAGGCAAGTGTGAAAGTGAAAGTGTTAGTCACTCAGTCATGTCCAACTCGTTGCAACCCCATGGTCTGTCCATGGAATTCTCTAGGCAAGAATACTGGAGTGGATTGCTATTTCCTTCTCCAGGGTATCTTCCCCACCCAGGGATCAAACCTGGGTCTCCCACATTGCAGAGAAATTCTTTATCCTCTGAGCTATCAGGGAAGCCCCCCACCTCCATTTAAGGCAAGCTTCCCCCTAAATCTCTCCCACCCTTTCCCCACCCCCAGATTTTCACATACATGTGTATGAGTTTAAATAACATAATATTTCTTTCTTAAAGCACAAAGAATTTCTTACTGAATAGCAATACTAGTGGAGCACGTGTGTGCATGCTAAGTCACCTCAGTCATGTCTCTTTGTGACTTCATGGACTGTAGCCCTCCAGGCTCCTCTGTCCATGGGATTCTCCAGGCAAGAATACTGGAGTGGGTCTCCATGCCCTCCTTCAGGGGAACTTCCCGACCCAGGGATCAAATCTGAGTCTCTTATGTTTCCTGCATTGCCAGGCAGATTCTTTCTTTGCCACTAACACTACCTGGGAAGTCCCTCAGTTCAGTTCAGTCACTCAGTTGTGTCCAACTCTTTGTGACCCCATGAACTGCAACATGCCATGCCTCCCTGTCCATCACCAACTCCTGGAGTTTACTCCTTAGAGTTGGTGATGCCATCCAACCATCTCATCTTCTGTCATCCCCTTCTCCTCCTGCCTTCAATTTTCCCAGCATCAGGGTCTTTTCCAATGAGTCAGTTCTACGCATCAGGTGGCCAAAGTATTGGAGTTTCAGCTTCAGCATCAGTCTTTCTGATGAATATTCAGGACTGAATTCATTTAGGATGGACTGGTTGGATTTTCTTGCAGTCCAAGACTCTCAAGATTATTCTCCAACACCAAAAGCAATTGATCAAACACATCAATTCTTCAGCACTCAGCTTTCTTTATAGTCCAACTCTCACAGCCATACATGACTACTGGAAAAATCATAGCTTTGGCTAGATGGACCTTTGTTGGTAAAGTAAAGTCTCTGCTTTTTAATATGCTGTCTAGGTTGGTCATAGCTTTTATTCCAGGGAGCATGTGTCTTTTAATTTCATGGCTGCAATCACCATCTGCGGTGATTTTTGGAGCCCCCAAAAATAAAGTCTATCACTGTTTCCGTTGTTTCCCCACCTATTTGCCATCAAGTGATGGGACCGGATGTTCATGATCTTAGTTTTCTGAATGTTGAGCTTTAAGCCAACTTTTTCAGTCTCCTCTTTCACTTTCATCAAGAAACTCTTCAGTTTTTTGCTTTCTGCCATAAACATGTGTCATCTGCGTATCTGAGGTTGTTGATAATTCTGTCAGCAATCTTGATTCCAGCTTGTGTTTCATCCACCAGCATTTCAAGTGATGTACTCTACATATAATTTAAATAAGCAGAGTGACAATATACAGTCAAGACATACTGCTTTCCTGATTTGGAACCAGTCTGTTGTTCCATGTCCAGTTCGAACTCTTGCTTCTTGACCTGCATACAGATGTCTCAGGAGGCAGGCTTATCTGGTATTCCCATCTGGTATTTCCACAGTTTGTTGTGATCCACACAGTCAAAGGCTTTGGCATAGTCAAAAAAGTAAAAGTAGATGTCTTCTGGAATTGTCTTGCTTTTTCGATGATCCAACAGATGTTGTCAATTTGATCTCTGGTTCCTCTGCCTTTTCTAAATCCAGCTTGAACATCTGGAATTTCACAGTTCATGTACTGTTGAAGTCTGGCTTGGAGAATTTTGAGCATTACTTTGCTAGTGTGTGAGATGAGTGCAATTGTGTGGTAGTCTGAACATTCTTTGGCATTGCCTTTCCTTGGGATTGAAATGAAAATGGACCTTTTCCAGCCCTGTGGTCATGGCTGAGATTTCCATATTTGCTGGTACATTGAGTGCAGCACTTTAACAGCATCATTTTTAAGATTTGAAGTAGCTCAAGTGGAATTCCAATACCTCCACTAGCTTTGTTTGTAGTGATGCTTCCTAAGGCCCACTTCACATTCCAGGATGTCTGGCTCTAGGTGAGCCATTTGTGGTTATAACACCATTGTGGTTATCTGGGTCATGAAGACCTTTTTTGTACAGTTCTTCTGTGTATTCTTGTCACCTCTTCTTAATATCTTCTGCTTCTGTTAGGTCCATACCATTTCTGTCCTTTATTGAGCCCATCTTTGCATGAAATAGTCCCTTGGTATCTCTAATTTTCTTGACGAGATCTCTAGTCTTTCCCATTCTGTTGTTTTCCTCTATTTCTTTGCATTGATCACTGAGGAAAGCTTTCTTATATCTCCTTGCTATTCTGAGAAACTTTGCATTCAAATGGGAATATCTTTCTTTTTCTCCTTTGTCTTTTGCGCCTCTTCTTTTCTCAGCTATATGTAAGGTCTTGTCAGATAACCATTTTGCCTTTTTTCATTTCTTTTTCTTGGGAAGCCCCTAGTGGAATGCAATCAAGGTTAAATCATAATAAATAATAACAATCTATTCAGACCTGTTAATCTCCTGCACTAACATGTGTCAAGCAAAATGATTACATGTTTTATTACCTGGACTAGTACAACTGTAACCTTTATGAAGCATTACATATTATATCATAAATATTAGAAGCTGAATGGCTGTTATAAGTCATATCATCTTGTCTCACTCCTCTGGTGTGTCAGCCTAGGGAAGTTTGTTATGTGCTCAATTACCCAGCAGGGGCGCTGTAGGGAACTCTCATACAATTCACTCATCATTTTCAGACTCCCAGGGACTCAAAATTCAAACTTCTACTTTAGCCTTTTTTGAAGCTGATAAAGCAAGAAAGATTGGTCTTTTTTCGGAGAGAACGTCATCCCCATTGTAGAACTGGGGACAAGGCTGTCAAAATATCGAGGGTTCCTTGCTGACAGTTTGTCAAGCTCTACAAACCAGGGAAGTTAAAATTGGAGTCTCATATGTATCCCCACAGTCAACCAGCTTTTTTGGAAGCTCCAGCATCTAACCAGGTGCCCCAAGATGGCTGTCTAAAGTCTCAGACCTCACCAGCAGAGGAAGTGCATGGGAATAAGGGAATCTGCAGAAGGCTGCCAAGACATAATTATTATCAATGCCTCCTTTTACTTTCTAAGGTTTCCTAGTTTGGAAAATGAATTATACTGTTCCCTTATAAAAAGAAGAAAGAAAGCTGTTGACCACACCCCATGTGACCAAGCCTCAGTATGCTGGCAAAACAGGTATTCAGGTGCAAGAGCATAGCCAAAGGGTCCTGCTTCCTCTGTAAAATTTGCTGAGTGACACCTGCTTTTGCGCTTCCATCTGGATGGTGTAACTTTCTCGTGTGTGTAGAAAGATGGTGATCATTTTCACAAGCACTGTCTAGAAACATGAAGACCAGTCATATTGTGGATTCTTAATAGATTGCTTTTCACCTGAGAATGTAATCTCCTTGAGGACAGGGCACTATATTGTGAATACCTAGAATAGCCCATGGAATAGGGCAAGTGCTCAATAAAACCTTCCTGAATAAGTGATTCCTGAATCAGTGCTACCCTTCAGGACTCTCTAGTGGACCATGTTGCATATGAATATACTATCCAAAGAAACCACATTTCTTTCACCTAATTATTACTGCTTAATTGAAATGCCACATCGACCGTGTTCAAGAAATCAGGTATCTTTTCTTCTAGCCTTCTTTTTCGCTCTTTCTGGTAAGTCTTTGTCTATAAATAATGAGATTTTGAAAGAAACCATTGATTGCAGCAACACCATTTTTCATCACAAACAGAGATTGCCTTGAATTAAATATGAAGACTTGTCCCTTTCCCTGACTTGAGTCACTTGTTAGAACTAGCATCAGTTATCTTTTTCCAGATGATGAGGGAGAACTCTGGTAACAAAGAAGAAACCTGTTAGTGATCTCATTCACTTTTATTTACTAAGATTTCAGTTTACTATCTCTGCAAAGTGCAGTGCTGTAACCTAAATGTAAGTGTGTTTCTTTAGAAAAAAGTGGAAATTCAAATCAGAATGTAATTTATCTAGCTAGATGTTGATGTCTTGTTTTCCTTCTCAGAAGTTTATATACCATTTACTTTCCCATCATGTTCACCTCATGTAAATCTTCTAAGGGTGGTACATATCAAAAAAAGTAATTTTTCATTTAGAAAATCTTTCCAGAATTAAAAATGCCTGGTGGATCATATAAAGATCTAGTATAGGTCTTATCTATGCATGACAGTGATAATCGCCCAAACTATACATCAAGGTCAAAATCAGTGGGGTCTCTTTCTGAAGTACATCCTCCTCTATAATTCTCAGCCAGAAACATGGGTCATTTTCTTTATAAAGGTCTGGTCGCAAAGACTGAGGGGCAGCCCAGCAGAAGAATGTGAATAACTATATCAGTCTGGAATATTTCTATTTCGTGGGACAGAAACCCAGCTGGAGCTTAGGAAATAAGATAAACAAATGAATCCTCAGAATCTGAGGAACAGCTGAACACACCAACTCCTGCAAAGGCAGAGATGAATGAAGCCTCAGGAACTTTTGGGACCAGGAATCCCGATGGAGGCCTCAGAACACACTCCATTTCTGACCCCAGTTTTCTGCTTATTGACTTCGTTCTTCTTTCTCACTATCAGGGTTTTTTTTTCCACGTGGAGAGGAAATGTGACATCTTCATCAGGAAATGGGCTACAGTGACTTGATCCAGGAAATTCACACACAAACACACACACACCCCGTCACTGAGCATCTCAATGAATGTTATCCATAAGGATGGCAAACTAGAATGTAGTTCTCCATATAGAAAACTTTATATAGATAAACAAAGATGTAGTTGGTAAAGAAGTTGTAGTCACTTATATTAGTTAAGGAGGGATGTTTGGTATTTTGTATGCTTTTTTTTTTTTTTCCCCATCCCATTTATGATGGTCTTAGAGTGACTTTTTCTGATGTTGATATTCTCTGACATGGTTTATGTCCAACAAGAGAGCAACATGGCCTTGCTGTGAGAGTCAGACTAGCTTATATGCAAGGCCCTGTTGTGGAGTGTTTTTAGATCTCAGGGGCTACTCTTTTTTTTTTTTTCTTTCTCAAGACTTGTAAACTAGATATCAGTGGAGATGTTGAGAGTCACTGATGGTTGGAAAATAGCCAGCTGCAGAGGACAGGGTTTTTGCATAACTAGTGAGTAAACAGACATATGCAAATTTAGAAAAAAAGGCCTTGAAGGAAAAAAATGACCTTGAAGTAAAAGGTGAAAAGAAAACAGTGGCTTGACAATATCCGTAGGCAGACGGATAGGAGCCAGTGAAATAGGATTTAATATGTACAAGGTGCCTGAGGGAGTGAGGGAATGGAATAAAGAATTCCTTTGTTCTGGGGTGAAGGTGAGAATATGATGAATAGAAGCAGAAAGCTTGAGATAAAGAAAATCTGTAAGTAAATCATGTCATGAATCTCAGTCTTGATGTGCCATCAGCTACAAAGAGCAGAGAGAGTAAGAGTGGAGCTGAAGTTGGAGACCAGCACAGCACCATGCTCAGGATACCATGAGAGAAGCATCCAGCGGTCATGTAAAGGTGAAGAAAGGGTTACTGAGCACACGTGTGGGTCCCACTGAGATCAGGCCATAGGAATTGGTGGTGGGAGTGGCTGTGTCTTGACTCTAAGTGGTGATGATGTCAACATCGTGGTTCCACACCGGGCAACAATAATTTAGCTAGCACGGGGTGGGGGGAGGGTGGGGGTGGCAGAAGGTGCAATCTGTTTGTAGGACATATATTAAGTTAACCTTAAAAATGCATTCCAATATAGAGTGTAGCTGCAGACAACTACTGTTTGATTCCACTTATACAAGGTACATAAAACAGTCTAAATCACAGAGTCAGAAAGTACATTGGTAGAAGCCAGGGACTGGGAGGTGGGGTGTGGGGATGGGGATGAGGACCTGGGGTTTAATGGGGACAGAGTTTCAGTTCAGGAAAGTGAAAAATTTGGGATATGGATGGTGGTGAGAGTTGCACAGCAATGTGCATGTACCTAGTGTCACTGAACTGTACAGTTAAATATGGTTAAAATTATACATTCTATATTATTTGCTTTTTCCACAATTAAAAAAAAATTTTAAAAGACTGATAGTATTGATATTCTAATAATTGAACTATCTTGACAAAGTTGATTCCTCCTATTATTTCTTTTGAAATTAAGTGTTATTATTCAGTGTCCTCGAACAGGGCCTAGGAAAGAAGAAATAGGTGGTTGTTCCATCACTCAGTTTTGTCTGATTCTGCGACCCCATGGACTGTAGTACGTCAGTCTTCCCTGTCCTTCACCATCTCCCAGAGTTTGCTCAAACTCATGTCTATTGAGTCAGTGATGCTTTCCAACCACCTCATCCTCTGTCATTCCCTTCTCCTCCTGCCTTCAATCTTTCCCAACATCAGGGTCTTTTTCAATAAGTTAGCTCTTCCCATTAAGTGGCCAAAGTATTGGAGCTTCAGCTCCAGCATTAGCACTTCCATTGAATATTCATGGTTGGTTTCCTTTAGAACTGACTGGTTTGATCTCCTTGCAGTCCAAGGGACTCTCAAGTATCTTCTCCAACACCACAGTTTGAAAGCATTCATTCTTTGGCACTCAGCCTTCTCTATGGACCAACTCTCACATCCATACATGAATACTGGAAAAACCATAGCTTTGACTATACAGACCTTTTCTGACAAAGTAATATCTCTGCTTTTTAATATGTTGTCTAGGTTTGTCATAGCTTTTCTTCCAAGGAGCAAGTGTCATTTAAAATCATGGCTGCAGTTACCATCAACAGTGAAACCCAAGAAAATAAAGTCTGTCGCTGTTCCATTGTTTCCCCATTTATTTGTCATGAAGTGATGGGACTGGATGCCATGATCTTAGTTTCTTGAATGCTGAGTTTCTTTTTTTTAAATTTTCTGTGTTTAAATTTACTTTTTTATTTTCAAAATTTATTTGTTTATTTTAATTGGAGGCTAATCACTTTACAATATTGTGGTGGCTTTTGCCATACATTGACAGGAATCAGCCACAAGTGTACATGTGTCCCCCATCCTGAAACCCCACCCACCTCCCTCCCTAACCCATCCCTCTTCATTGTCCCAGAGCACCGGCATTGACTGCCCTGCTTCACACATCGAATTTGCTCTGGTCATCTATTTTCCATATGGTAATATACATATTTCAATGCTATCCTCTCATATCGTCCCACCCTCACCTTCTCTCACAAATTCCAAAAGTCTACACAGTTTACATCTGTGTCTCTTTTGCTGCCTTGCATATAGGATCATTGTTACCATCTTTCTAAATTCCATATATATGCATTAGTATACTGTACTGGTGTTGCTCTTTCTGAAACACTTCACTCTGTATAATAGGCTCCAGTTCATCCACCTCATTAGAACTGACTCAAATGGGTTTTTTTTTTTTTTTTATAGCTGAGTAATATTTCATTGTATATATGTATCAAAACTTCCTTATCCATTCATCTGTCGATAGACATCTAGGCTGCTTCCATGTCCTAACTATTACGAACAGTGCTGCAATCAACATTGGGGTACATATGTTTCTTTCAATTCTGGTTTCCTTGGTGTGTATGCCCAGCAGTGGGATTGCTGGGTCATATGGCAGTTCTATTTCCAGTTTTTTTAAGGAATCTCCACACTGTTCTCCATAGTGGCTGTACTAGTTTGCATTCCACCAACAGTGTAGAGGGTTCCTTTCTCCACACCCTCTCCAGCATTTATTGCTTGTAGACTTTTGGATAGCAGCCATCCTGACTGGTGTGTAATGGTACCTCATTGTGGTTTTGATTTGCATTTCTCTGATAATGAGTGATGTTGAACATCTTTTCATGTGTTTGTTAGCCATCTGTATGTCTCTTTGGAGAAATGCCTGTTTAGTTCTTTGGCCCATTTTTTGATTGGGTCATTTATTTTTCTGGTATTGAGCTGCATGAGCTGTTTGTATATTTTGGAAATTAATTCTTTGTCAGTTGTTTTTTTTGCTATTATTTTCTCCCATTCTGAAAGCTGCCTTTTCACCTTGCTTATAATTTCCTACATTGTGCAAAGGCTTTTAAGTTTAATTAGACCCTATTTATTTATTTTCAGTTTTATTTCCATTACTCTGGGAGGCGGGTCATAGAGGATCTTGCTGTGTTTTATGTCAGAGAGTGTCCTGCCTATGTTTTCCTCTAATAGTTTTATAACTTCCAGTCTTACATTTAGATCTTTAATACATTTTGAGTTTATTTTTGTGTATGGTGTTAGAAACTGTTCTAGTTTCTTTCTTTTATGGTGATTGATCAGTTTTCCAGCACCATTTGTTAAAGAGATTGTCTTTTCTCCATTGTATATTCTTGCCTCCTTTGTCAAAGACAAGGTGTCCATAGGTGTGTGGATTTTTCTCTGGGCTTTCTATTTTGTTCCCTTGATTAGTATTTCTGTCTTTGAGTCAATACCATACTCTCTTGATGACTGTAGCTTTGTAGTAGAGTCTGAAGTCAGGCAGGTTGATTCCTCCAGTTCCATTCTTCTTTCTGAAAATTGCTTTGGCTATTTGAGGTTTTTTGTGTTGCCATACAAATTGTGAAATTATTTGTTCTAGTTCTGTGAAAAATACTGTTGGTAGCTTGATAGGGATTGCATCAAATCTATAGATTGCTTTGAGTAGTATACTCATTTTCACTATATCGATTCTTCCAATCCATGAATATGGTGTATGTCTCCATCTATATGTGTCATCTTTGATTTCTTTCATCAATGTTTTATAGTTTTCTATATATAGGTCTCTTGTTTCTTTAGGTAGATATATTCCTAGGTATTTTATTCTTTTCATTGCAATGGTGAATGGTATTGCTTCCTTAATTTCTCTGTTTTCTCATTGCTAGTGTATAGGAATGCAAGGGATTTCTCTGTGTTAATTTTATATCCTGCAACTTTACTATATTCATTGATTAGTTCTAGTAATTTTCTGGTGGTGTTTTTAGGGTTTTCTATGTAGAGGATCATGTCATCTGCAAAAAGTGAATGTTTTACTTCTTTTCTAATCTAAATTGCTTTTATTTCTTTTTCTTCTCTGCTTGCTATGACTATGACTTCCAAAACTATGTTGAATAGTAGTGGAGAGTGGGCACACTTGTCTTGTTCCTGATTTTAGAGGAAATGCTTTCAATTTTTCGCCAGAGGATAATATTTGCTGTGGGTTTGTTGTATATGGTTTTTATTATGTTGAGGTATGTTCATTTTATGCCTGCTTTTTGAAGAGTTTTATCATAAATGGGTGTTGAATTTTGTCAAAGGCTTTCTCTGCATTTTTGAGATAATCATATAGTTTTTATCTTTCCATTTGTTAATGTGGTGTATCACATTGATTGATTTGCAAATATTGAAGAACCCTTGCATCCCTGGGATAAAGTCCACTTGGTCATGGTGTATGATCTTTTTAATATGTTGTTGGATTCTGTTTGTTAGAATTTTGTTGAGGAATTTTGCATCTATGTTCATCAGTGATATTGGCCTGCAGGTGGCATCTTTGTCTGGTTTTGGTGTTATGGTGTGGGTGGACTCATAGAATGAGTTCAGGAGTTTACCTTCCTCTGGGCAATTTTCTGGAAGAATTTGAGTAGACTAGGTGTTAGGTCTTCTCTAAATTTTTGGTAGAATTTATCTGTGAAGCCATCTGGTCTTGGGCTTTTGTTTGTTGGAAGATTTTTTATTACACCTTCAATTTCCGTGCTTGTGGTGGGTCTGTTAAGATTTTCTGTTTCTTCCTGGTTCAGTTTTGGAAGGTTATGCTTTTCCAAGAATTTGTGCATTTCTTACAAGTTGTCCATTTTATTGACATATCATTGCTTATAATAGTCTCTTATGATCTTTTGTATTTTTGTGTTGTCTGTTGTGATTTCTCCATTTTCATTTCTAATTTTATTGATTTAATTCTTCTCCCTTTTTTTCTTGATGAGTCTGGCTAATGGTTTGTCTATTTTACTTAACTTCTCAAAGAACCAGCTTTTAGTTTTGTTGATTTTTGCTTTCATCTCCTTTGCTTCTTTTTTGCTTATTTCTTCTCTGATTTTTAGGATTTCTTTCCCTCTACTAACTTTGGGGTTCTTCTTTTCTTCTTTTTCTAGTTACTTTAGGTGTAAGGTTAGGTTGTTTATTCGATGTTTTTCTTGTTTCTTGAGGTAAGGTTGTATTGCTATGAACCTCCCTCTTAGTGCTGTTTTACTGAATCCCATAGGTTTTGGATTGTTGTGTTTTCATTTTCATCTGTTTCTATGCATATATTAATTTCCTTTTTGATTTCTTCCATGACCTGTTGGTTATCCAGAAGCATGTTGTTTAGCCTCCATATGTTTGTATTTTTAATAGTTCTCCCCCCTATAGTTGACATCTAATCTTACCACGTTGTGATCAGAAAAGATGCTTGAAACAATTTCAATATTTTAAAATTTACCAAGGCTAGATTTATGGCCCAGGATGTGATCTATCCTGGATAATGTTTTGTGTGCACTTGAGAAAAAGGTGAATTACATTGTTTTGGGGTGAAATGCCCTATAGATATCAATTAGTTCTAACTGGCCCATTCTATCATTTAGAGCTTGTTTTTCCTTGCTAATTTTCTGTTTGGTTGATCTATATACAGGTGTGAGTGGGGTATTAAAGTCCCCCACTATTATTGTGTTACTATTAATTTCCCCTTTCATACTTGTTAGCATTTGCCTTACATATTGAAGTCCTCCTATGTTGGGTGCATATATATTTATAATTGTTGTATCTTCTTCTTGGATTGATCCTTTGATCATTATGAAGTGTCTTTCTTTGTCTCTTTATTTCAAAGTCTATTTTATTTGATATGAGTATTGCTACTCCTGCTTTCTTTTGGTCCTCTTTGCATGAAATATCTTTTTCCAGCCCTTCACTTTCAGTCGACATGTGTCTCTTGGTTTGAGGTGGGTCTCTTGTAGACAGCGTATATAGGCGTCTTGTGTTTGTATCCATTTGGCCAGTCTTTATCTTTTGGTTGGAGCATTTAAATCCATTTACATATAAGGTAATTATTGATAAATATGATCCCATTACCATTTACTTTGCTGTTTTTGGTTCATTTTTATAAGCCTTTACTTTGTTTCCTGTCTAGAGAAGATCCTTTAACATTTGTTGGAGAGCTGGTTAGGTGGTGCTGAATTCTCTCAGCTTTTGCTTGTTTGTAAAGCTTTTGATTTCTCCTTCATATCTGAATGAGATCCTTGCTGGGTAGAGTAATCTTGGTTGTAGGTTTTTCTCTTCCATCACTTTAAGTATGTCCTGCCATTCCCTTCTGGCCTGAAGAGTTTCTATTGTAAGATCAGCTGTTATCTTTATGAGGATCCTCTTGTGTGTTATTTGTTGCTTTTCCCTTGCTGCTTTTAATATTTGCTCTTTGTGTTTGATCTTTGTTAGTTTGATTAATATGTGTCTTGGGGTGTTTGCCTTGGGTTTATCCTGTTTGGGACTCTCTGGGTTTCTTGGACTTGGGTGACTATTTCCTTCCCCATTTTAGGGAAGTTTTTGACTATTATTTCCTCAAGTATTTTCCCAAGCTCTTTCTTTCTGTCTTCTTCTTTTGGGACACCTATGGTTCAAATGTTGGGGTGTTTAACATTGTCCCAGAAGTCTCTGAGGTTGTCCTCATTTATTTAAATTATCTTTTTTCCCCTCTATGCTTCATTTATTTCCACCAGTCTCTCTTCCACCCCACTTATCCTCTCTTTGCCTCAGTTATTTTACTGTTGGTTCCCTCCATAGTGCTTTTGTTCTCATTTGTTGAATTATTCATTATTGATTGACTCTTCTTTATTTCTTCTAGGTCCTTGTTAAATATTTCGTGCATCTTCTCAATCTTTGTCTCTAGTCTATTTATCAGTAACTCCATTTTGTTTTGAAGATTTTGGATTATCTTTGCTATCATTATTCTGAATTCTCTTTCAGATAGACTTTCCATCGCTTCATTTGTTTGGTTTGGTGGGTTTTTTTTTTTTTTTTTTTTTTTTTTTTTTTTTTTTTTTTTTTTTTTTTTTTTTTTTTTTTTTTTTTTATCATGTTCCTTTACCTGCTTAATATTTCTCTGCCTTTTCATTTTGTTTAGATTGCTGTGTTTGGGGTGTCCTTTCTGCAGGCTGGAAGTTTGTGGCTCTTCTTAATTGTGGAGTCTGCTCCCTGTCGGTGGGATTGGACTAATGGCTTGTCAAAGTTCCCCGGTTTGTGTTCTGTTGGGTAGAGCTGGATCTCATCTCTCTGGAGTGCAAAGAAGTGCCCAGTGGTGAACGTGGGCATGTCTATGGGTTTGGTATGGCTTTGGCCAGTCCATCTTTTAGTGTTCAGGGTTGTGCTCCTGTTTTGCTGGAGAATTAGTATGGTAGGTCTTGCACTGGATCTTGTTGGCTCTTGGGTGGAGCTTGGTTTCAGTGTAGGTGTGGAGACTTTTGGGTGAACTTGTGTCTATTAATGTTCCCAGGAGTCAGGAGTTCTGTGATATTTTGTAGTTAACCCTCCTGCCTCTGGCTTTTGGTCCTTCTCTTACAGTAGCTTCAAGACTTCTCCATCCATACAGCATAGTAGATAAAACCCCTAGGTTATTGGTGAAACAATTCTCCACAGCCAGGAACACCCAGAGAGATTGACAGAGTTACACAGAGAAGAGAAGAGGGAAGAGGGAGATAGATGTGACCTGGAGGAGAAAGTGAAGTGAAGTCGCTCAGTCGTGTCTGACTCTTTACCACCCCACGTACTGTAGCCCACCAGGTTCCTCCATCCATGGGATCTTTCAGACAAGAATACCGGAGTGGGTTGCCATTTCCTTCTCCAGGGGATCTTCCCGACCCAGGGATTGAACCTGGGTCTCCTACATTGTAGGCAGACATGTTATCATCTGAGCCACCAGGGAAGTCTGGAGGAGAAAAGAGAGTCAAAAGGGGAGAGAGCAATCTAGCCAGTAATCAAATCCTTAAGTTAAAATGGATACAGAAGATTAGATTCTTAGAGGTACAAAATTGATAGCAAATATCAAAAAGCAAAGATTAAAAACCTAGAATAGAGTTTAGACTCTCAAAAATACAATAGAAAAATATAAAAGATAATCACAAAAATTAAAAAAATATATAAGGAATTTGTTTTTTTTAAAAATAGGTTTTTTTGAAAGGCTGTAAAAATGAAAGTTAAAGGAGTTATAAAGAACTAAAATGTTTTTTTTTTTAATTAAAAAGTGATAATAATAAAAATATATCTAGGGATTTCTCTGGAGCTGTTGTGGGCAGTGTGGGGTCAGTTCGGGGTCAGATAGTCCCTTGTTCTGGCTTTTACTTGTTCTCAAGGTCTGTAGGTGCCCATCAAATACACAGTCTCCAGTATTAAATGCAGGGTTTTAATCTTTTGCACCTGTAACTTCTAGAGTGGTTCCTCCTTTGTTTATTTTGGCTTCCTCTGTTTTCAAGTCTCTTCAGTGTCTAATTTCTGCCCTGGCACAGGCGGCAAAGGTGGACACTCATTTAGGCTCACTTGTTCAGTTGTGTTGTGGGGAGGGAGGAACACAGCAAACAAATAATGCTGGCGTGTGTGGGGAGTGCTCGCAGTGGAAGGACCATGCCACATCCCAAGGCACTGTGTGCTTCCCGGGTCTACACTGCTCAGGCTCCAGGATGCTCTGCAAGGGCTCTGTACCCAGTGGTCCCTGCATTCCGTGCACTTCCCAGGTCCAAGCTGCTCAGGGTCTCAGGGGCTCTGCAAGGGCACTGTTCCCAGTGGTCCCTGCCTTCTGGGCACTTCCCAGGTCCAAGCTGCTCAGCGTCTCAGATGCTCTGCAAGGGCGCTGTTCCCAGCGGTCCCTGCATTCCACGCACTTCCCAGGTCCAAGGTGCTCAGGGTCTCAGGGGCTCTGCAAGGGCACTGTTCCCAGTGGTCCCTGCCTTCTGGGCACTTCCCAGGTCCAAGCTGCTCAGGGTCTCAAGGGCTCTGCAAGGGCACAGACCCAGATGGGCTGTGCATTTTGTGCCCGTCCCTGGTCCGAACAGCTCAGGCGACCAGGTGCTTGGAGAGTGCACTGTCCCAGGTGAGCCGTGTGTCTTAATCACCTTCCCAGTCCAGATCGCTCGGATTCCCAGGGTGTGTCCTGACAGCACAGTCCCAGATGTGTCTCCTCTGGAGAGCTGATCTCAGCCTGTGACACTCCTGGCAAGTGTCAACCATCCAGGATCCCAGGAAGACATGATTAGCAACTGGGAGCCTGCTCACAGTTTGGGGAAGATGAGGTCTCTGAGGCTGAGATTGCAGCAGCCTCTTGCCTTCTGGCTCTGGCTGTCGCTCGCCTGCCTCTCTGCCTATGGGGAGGGAGGGCCCTGTATGGCAACTGGCTTGCTCTCCTTTGGTATTTGCTCCATCCTTTGTTCTGTGAGCGCACCAGGGGTCACTGTGCATCATTAGAGCCTTTTGCAGGAAAGGTTTGTTTGTTTGTTTGTTTGTTGTCTCTCTGGTAATCTCACCGTTTTGGTTGCTATCTCACATTAGCTCCCTCAGATTGTCCTCAGGGCGATCAGGCCAGATCCTTACCCTAAGGACTGATGATGAAGCCCGTGCCTCCCTGCCCAGCTGCAACTCACTGATATTTGACACAAGCATCTGGGCCACTTCTCCTTCTCTGCTTGTATTTGCAGTCAGGCGTGCATTCTATGGGTTTTCTTTTTTCTCCCTCCTGGTTATGTTGCCCTCTGGGACTCCAAAACTCTCCACAGACAAACCTGTGAGAGGGTTTCCTACTGTGAGGGAACTTCTCCTCCTTCACGACTCCCTCCCTAGGATGAGTCTCCATCCCCAAATCTTTTGTCACAGTTTTTGTCTTTTATATTTTGTCATACCTCCTTTTGAAGAGATTGGGCTGCCTTTCTGGGCTCCTGGTATCCTCTGTCAGGGTTCAGAAAAAGTTGGTCAGCATTCAAATGATCTTTTGATGAATTTGTGGGGGAGAAACTGGTCTCCCTGTCCTAGTCCTCTGTCATCTTGAATACTGAGTTTTAAACCAGCTTTTTTACTCTCCTCTTTCACCTTCACTGAGATGCTCTTTAGTTCCTCTTCACTTTCTGCCATAAGGGTGGTGTCATCTGCATATCTGAGATTATTTATATTTCTCCCAACAATTGTGATTCCATCTTGTGATTCATCCAGCTCAGCATTTTGTATGATGTACTCTGCATATAAGTTAAATAAACAGGGTGACAATATACAGGCTTGATGTGCTCCTTTCCCGATTTGGAACCAGTCTGTTGTTCTGTGTCCAGTTCTACCTGTTGCTTCTTGACCTGCATACAGGTTTCTCAGGAAGCAGGAAAGATTATCTGATATTCTCATTTCTTTAAGAATTTTCTACAGTTTGTTGTGATCCACACAGTTGAAGCCTTTATAATAGTCAATGAGGCAGAAGTAGACATTTTTCTGAAATTCTCTTGCTTTTTTTCTGATCCAAAAGATGTTGGCAATTTGATCTATGGCTCTTCTGCTTTTCCACATAAGGAACAATATTGCTTAGGAACCTACAATGTTAGGTCCATGAATAAAGGTAAACTGGAAGTGGTCAAACAGGAGATGGCAGGTGTGAACATCAGCATTTTAGGAATCAGTGAACCAAAATGGACAGGGATGAGTGAATTTAATTCAGATGACCATTATATCCACTACTGTGGACAAAAATCAATTAGAAGAAATGCAGTAACCCTCATAGTCAACAAAAGAGTCCAAAATGTAGTATTTTATTTCAGTTCCTTTCCAAGGCAAACCATTCAATGTCATAGTAATCCAAGTCTATGCCCCGACCACTAATGCTGAAGAAGCAGAAGTTGAACAGTTCTATGAAGACCCACAAGATCTTCCAGAACTAACACTAAAAAAGGGTGTGCTTTTCATCATAGGGGACTGGAATGCAAGCATAGGAAGTCAAGAGATATCTGGAGTAACAGGCAAATTTAGCCTTGGAGTACAAAATGAAGCAGGGCAAAGGCTAACAGAGTTTGGTGTAAAGAATGCACTGGTCATAGCAAACACCTCTTCCAGCAACACAAGAGAAGACTCTACACATGGACATCACCAGATGGTCAATACAGAAATCAGACTGATTCTATTCTTTGCAGTCAAAGATGGAGAAGCTCTATACAGTCAGCAAAAACAAGACTGGGAGATGACTGTGGCTCAGATCATGAACTCCTTATTGCCAAATTCAGATGTAAATTGAAGAGAGCAGGGAAAACCTATAAGCCCTTATGTATAAGCTCAGTTCAGTTGCTCAGTCATGTGTGACTCTTTGTGACCCCATGGACTGCAGCATGCCAGGCCTCACTGTCCATCATCAACTCCCAGAGATTGCTCCAACTCATTTTCATTGAGTTGATGATGCCATCCAACCATTACATCCTCTGTCGTCCCCTTCTCTTCCTGCCTTCAATCTTCCCCAGCATCAGGGTCTTTTCCAATGAGTCAGTTCCTCGCATCAGGTGGCCAAAGTATTGGAGCTTCAGCTTTAGCATCAGTCCTTCCAATGAATATTCAGAACTTATTTCCTTTAGGATGAACTGGTTTGATCACCTTGCAGTCCAAGGGTCTCTCAAGAGTCTTCTCCAACACCAAAATCAATTGATCAAAAGCATCAATTCTTCAGCACTCAGCTTTCTTTAGAGTCCAACTCTCACATCCATACAAGACTAATGGAAAAACCATAGTTTTGACTAGATGGATATTTATTGGGAAAGTAATGTCTCTGCTTTTTAATATGCTGCTTGGTTTTTCATACCTTTTCTTCCAAGGAGCAAGCATGTTTTAATTTCATGGCTTCAGTCTCCATCTGCAGTGATTTGGAGCCCAAAAAATAAATTCTGTCAATGTTTCCATTGCTTCCTCATCTATTTGCCATGAATTCATGTGACCAGATACCATGATCTTAGTTTTCTGAATGTTGAGTTTTAAGCTGGCTTTTTCACTCTCCTCTTTCACCTTCATCAAGAGGCTTTTTAGTTCCTCTTTGCTTTATGCCAAAATGGTGGTGTCATCTGCATATCTGAGGTTATTGATATTTCTCCTGACAATCTTGATCCAAGCTTGTGCTTCATACCATTCAGGTATGACCTAAATAAAATCCCTTAACAACTGTACAGTGGAAGTGACAAATAGATTCAAGGGGTTAGGTCTGATAGACAGAGTGCCTGAATGACTATGGACATTGAATGACATGTTGAATGAATATGGACATTGATTGAATGACTGTGGACTATGGAGTGACTATGTAACATTGTTCAGGAGGCAGTGATCAAAACTATCCCCAATAAAAAAGAAATACAAAAAGGCAAAATGCTTGTCTGAGGAAACCTTACAAATAGCCGAGGAAAGAAGAGAAGAGAAAGGCAAAGGAGAAAAGGAAATATATACTCATCTGAATGCAGTGTTATAAAGAATAGCAAGGAGAGATAAGAAAGTTTTCCTATGTGAACAAGAAATACGTGGATATTATGATGACAGGACTTGACATGGGCCCACTTAATTCCCATTAAGTCAGTCTTTTTATATCCTTTATCAAATTACCACTATGCTTATGCTAACATACAAAGTGTTAGTGTTAGTGGCTCAGTCCTGTCCAACTCTTTTTGAACCCATGGACTGAAAACTGCCAGGCTTCTCCACCCATGGGATTTTCTAGGCAAGAAGGGACCTCCCCAACCCAGGGATCAAATCTGTGTCTGCATTGCAGGCAGACTCTTTACAGTCTGAGCCCTGAGGGAAGTCAACAAAGAAAAAGAGATATTAAATAAAGCAGATTTTCTGTTTTGCTAGTGGTTAGAGAAATATATCAGGTCTTAGATCACACATGCATTAAGTTGATTTGTTTTTCTTTCTTTTCCATGTATAAACTATGTTGTATGAAAGATGTTGAATGGCAAATTACATTATTCAAGTCTAAAAATCTAATGTTTATTACTGAGAATTCAGCCCAGGAGAGATTTTAAAACTTGCCTGTCTCCATACGTTTTAAGCTTTGAGTTCTATTTTGCTTTTTAAATCTCTTAATCTGGTGAGTGAACTCTCCTGGGTAGAAATGGGGCTTTCAAAATTTGAAACGAATACTTAGACTTTGACAAAGAAGGTCTAAATTTCCTCAATAATCCAAAGAGCTTTCTTAGTCCAAGTTTTGAAAACCTGGACCTACCTAACATCAAAGAATAAGTTGGTCCTTGTAAATGTAACTGACATCTTTTATTTGTGTCTCATATAGAGTTGGTTATTAAAGTAATAATGGTTAACTACTATGCTTTATGAAAAATATTAAAAACCAGTTATAACTTGAAATTGTCCTCATCAGAAATCTAAAAAGCTCCAAATGAAGATGTAGTGGTTTTAATAGTTTCTGGATAGGCTATAAGGTCTTGTTATTTAATGGATGCCAGGGAGCAACCGAGTAAGAGGGGTAGAATAACTTCTATCCTGTCTTAGCCTCTAAGTAAAAATAGTCTTCCCACACTGCCAACATCTATGGCAATCTCATACATTTAAAACTGTTGTGACCTTTCCTTGAAGTTTTCTTCCTTGAAATTCTTACTTACTTTTAGTTGTGTTAATTTTAGCTGGCAAGATTAAATTCACTGGAGTCTGAGAGGGGTGATTTTTAATTAACTGCTCCAAGAAAAGGGACTATGACTCCGTGGAGATTTCTGTGGGACCCATTTGGACCATTGTCTCAGTGCACAGCAGCTGAGATGGAGGATTAATTGTCCTGCTTTCAGAGCACTGGCTTAAAAAATTGCATTCATTGAATAGAATATTCCTTTGAAAGGCACAGATATATGTTAAAATAAAAGAACCCCCCACACCGGCACTTCATTTAAGGAGAGACTTTATTCAGAAGGATTATTGCAAGAGAGTAGACTAGGAGCTACTGTGGTAGGGAGGATGTCCTCATTGTCAGATCTGCTAACCAGAGGGGGCCTGCTCCAGGAAAGTAGACGGATGTCAAGATGGGCTGGACACAGCAGCGAGAGGACAGTAGGTCAGAGGATGTGTTACTGGGGGTGGGTCTACTCTTGCAGGGGACCTGATGCGGGCTTTTGTTACTGTTTAGTCTCTAAGCCACATCCAACTCCTTGTGACCCCATGCACTGCAGCATGCCAGGCTTCCTTGTCCTTCACCATCCCCCAGAGTTTTCTCAAACTTATGTCCAGTGAGTTGGTGATGCCATCCAACCATCTCATCCTCTATTGCTTCCTTCTCCTCCTGCCCACAATCTTTCCCAGCATCCGAGTCTTTTCTAATAAGTTGGCTCTTCACATCAGGTGGCCAAGGTATTAGAGCTTCAGCTTCAGCAACAGTCCTTCCAATGAGTATTCAGGGTTGATTTCCTTTAGAATTGACTGGTTGGATCTCCTTGAGGTCCAAGGGAGGCTCAAGAGTCTTCTCCAGCACCACAGTGCAAAAGCATCAGTTCTTCAGTGCTCAGCCTTCTTTACACATGCGTGACCACTGGCAAAACCATAGCCATGACTGTATGGACCTTTGACGGCAAAGTAATGTCTCTGCTTTTTAATATGCTGTCTAGGTTTGTCATAGCTTTCCTTCCAAGGAACAAGGGTCTTTTAATTTCATGGCTGCAGTCACTGTCAGGGGATGGTGGACCAGAGTTCAAGGGCCTGGGGGAAGGAGAGAAACTTGACCAAATTTGATCAAATCAGATTCATGGGCATTTTGCTGCAATTGATTAGTAGAGACAAAGCAGGCTAGCCAATCATTTACGAGGCAGAGTGAGAATTTGGAAGGTCTTCATCTGTCTAATCATAGGTAAACAAAGGCTGTATCCCTGAACTGTATACTGAAGTCATACAGGGAAGAGTGAGTCTTTTCACTAGCAGTTTCCCAAACACAAAAAGCTGAGGGTTAAGCTATCTTGACCACAGCTGTTTCCCAGGATCTTTTGGGGAAAGTTCAGCATTGTCAACAGATACATATAATAATCAGTGGGATTTTCCCCCCTCTATTGTATGTAGCCAAAACAAACTTCACAGAAGCTTCTCTTACTATGTGGTGACCAGAATCCTGAGCTGGCCCCCCAAGATTGCTGCTTGTCTGTGTAAGCACTCTGTGTATCCCCTCCCCTTGTGAATGGGTGAAACTTAATGTGGAAGATCTCATTCCCATGATTATGTTACTTTATTTGGCAAAAGAGATTTTTACAGAGGTCGTGAATGTCCATAATCAATTTGCATCTTCCCTCCATCAGAAAGAATGCAAGAGATCTTCCCGTCAATCATATTTTATCATATCAGTCAGTTCAGTCACTCAGTTGTGTCTGACTCTTTGCAACCCCATGGACTGTAGCACACTGGCTTCCCTGTCCTTCACCATCTCCCAGAGCTTGCTCAAACTCATGTCCATTGAGTCAGTGATGCCATCCAACCGTCTCATCCTCTGTCATCCCCTTCTCCTCCTCCCTTCAATCTTTCTCAGCATCAGGGTCTTTTCCAATGGGTCGGCTCTTCTCATATCTCCCCATTAAGGTTCCCTATCATTTGCTTGCTCTGCAGAGTCTGGACATCTCAACATAAACACTCATCTGGTGCTGTAGGAGATTAAATTGGAACTAGAAAGTTGAAAACAGAACAAACACTTTGCTTCACCTAGCAGTTAGAAGTCCCACTCTGCACTGCCATTGAGTCTTTTGCATCACTGAACCTCACTTTAAAAATGAGTGAGATAGGTTTCTTTTTTAAATTCTTAAGTATGGAGTTACCGAAAATGGGAAATAAAAGGTGCTCGCTGAGTGGGAACAGCTGGTTGATTGTGGGTTCTTCAACACCTTCTTTTCAGGCTCTCTGTTTCTGGACAAGTTCTGAACTTCCCTCTGTCTCCTTTTTTGTCTGCAAAGTAGGAGCAATGATACTGTACTCTTGTGAGGTTATAAGGATTGATAAAATAATCTGTTTCTTTGTATAATACTTACATGGCTTAACTAGCAGGATAACTGCTAGTCATAATTATACCAAAAAATCCATAAATAAGCAATAAAAGATTTTAGTTTTGTTTTATGGTTTGTGTTAATTTTCCCCCTTGATTTGAATGCACCTTTAGTTTAAAATTCCTGATATTTTGCTATTGTTTTCTCTATTGTTGCCATTGGTTGTTTGTATTGGTTACCTTGGGATTTTATTTTGTTTTACTTTATTGCTTTCATTTTGTTTTTTATTTCCAGTAGAGATGTAAAGGTAAAGATTTTAGAGAGTTAGACATTCACTTTCATACCATTTTCACTCACAAAATGCTTTTATTCAAGAGAAGGAAGGGCATGGTGTGTTTAGAGGCAACAATGAGACAACAAAAGAATCTGTCAGGCTGTTGAGTGGACTCATAGTCTGAGGTTAAAAAATAGAACAAGTGTTACACTAGGACAGAATGGATTTGAGTCGATGTGAATGCCTTGGCTGTTAGGGCAAAGTTGTCAGAATTGTTCTTATAACTGTGATTTCGACTGACTTAAGAGCAGAAGGGCAAAAAAATGAAATAAAATTTGAAGAAAAAATTTTCCTTAAAGACCAGAAAAACATTCACCCTTAATTCAGTTTGCTGATAATGCTTCTTTTTTTTCCTAGGGGGGCTGTAACCTAGGAAGCCTTCTTAAGTGAATTTATGAGTTCCAATTTGGTTTTCACTGGCTACATTAGATTTGCTGCTCAATTAAAAACATCTGCCCATTTCACTATCAAAATGAACACAAGAGCAACTATATAAATGTTAAATGTTAGAAAAATGTTTGGAATTTGTATTTGGTATTAAATAAGAGCTACTACAACCTGGTTCATGCTTGGACAACGAAGAGCTTCAGAAAACACTCTTATAGAAAGATAGATCTATGGTTTTAAAAAGTATAGGCACTGAAATCCCTTTATCATTGAAGGTTCTCAATTAATCAGAGAATTGAAACTGTAATGCAAAAGGGAGTTGGGATATTAAAAACAGCCAGCATCATGTTTTCTTTGGGTATCCAGATGTATGAGGGGGAAACAAAAAAACTGTCAGAGGTACATGGAAGAGGAAGGCATGGAGCTATTCCTCAGGAGTTGGCTGCTGTCACTCCTCTTACAAAGGACCCCTCCTTCAGGGCCCAACCTGGGGGTTGCTCAGGACAGACCCTCTATTTGCCTTAGGATGAAACTATGATTATTTGCTTCATCTGTGATTACATTAATAAAAGGAGTCCAGTGTTAGCTCATAATCAATGGGAATATTTATGAGATTTGTTGTCAAATCCCATTTGGATGTGTGTGTGACAATACATATGAAGTTCTGGCTACAGAGGCTCCAATCCAGGCATTTCATCCAGGCCTTTTCTCAGTAAAGATGAGATACGGGTGTAGGCGGGCAGAATAATTAATTCGCTGCAGATGACAAAACCCTGACCGCAACGTATGCCCAAGTTTATTGTCTATGCAGGTAACTTTAGTTATTATTATGCATTTTCAGAGCACTTTATAATTAAGCTTCAGATGAAGCTCTCTATGGAAATGATTCATCTTACAAAACTAGATTTCTATTTTTTTTTCTTTTATTTTTCTCATGATACTTCAGCTTCCCCTACCTGTATTTTATGACATTCCCCACTGCTATAAACTATGCTCCTAGTTCATTTTTCAGCCTTTCCATTAATTTGACTCCTTATTCAGATTCCCTAATAAAAATGCTAATTATAATCATATCTAATAGTGACTGGGAAGGCACTCCACCAGCTCCTTCCTCCCTCCAGCTGGACCCACTCACATCCATCATAAGGGTTTGGTTTGTCAGCCAGATTGCAGTATTCCCAGCCGTCCTTTCTCCAAGTCCGCTAAACCCATTTTGGGAAATAAATCCAATTCACAAGA